>NW_004524718.1:3256882-3333480 GCF_000260255.1 Octodon degus
TGCTAAAGGTTTTGAAAGATAAGCTCATGCAGTCAAGGGCTGGATAGTCCCACAGTGGCCCTCTGCAGACAGCAGAGCCTGGAAAGCCAACAGCTGCTCAGTTCAAGAATCTGAAAGTCTCAGAACAAGAGGTGCCAAAGATGCAGCACAATTCCTTTGAGGGTCTCTGATATCAGGCTGTGTTCAAAGTTTAAAACCCTAGAGTCTGGGGCCAACCAGATAGCTCAGTGGACTAAAGTGCCCACTTAGGCATAGTGCAGTGGTGGTTCAATCCTCAGCGTTCTGTGCCAGCCCCGCCCCTGGGGCACCCTGAGACAACGATTGAGACTGGGCATGGTGGCGCATACCTGTAAACCTAGCGCTTGGAAGGCTGCAAACAGGAGAATCACTATGAGTCCAATCTATGTAGTGAGACCCTATAGATCCTATAGACCCTGTACTAAATACAAAACAAACAAACTAACAAAACCCTAGTCTGTTGGTGGTAGGAAAGGCAACAGCAGAAGCAATGCCTGGACAAGAAAAGTCCAACATATGCATGTACAAGCTTCCTCTTGCTCCCTTTTTTGTTCCATTTGGCCTCCCAGATTGTTGATGGTACCAACCACATCCAGGGCAGGTCTTCATCCCTGAGTTATGCTGGTCGTCTCTAGAGACACCTTTGCCACGTTCCCGGAAGTGTGCTTTCCTCTGTTCTAAGGGTCTCTTAATCTGATCAAGTTGATGACCAACATTAACCATTACACATTCTTTATAAAACCTCTTAGCAAACACCTCTGCTCAGCATTTTGTTTTCCCCCTCCTATTTCTTAGTCTTTAGAAAAGAGTCGGCAATCTGCTAATGTACCCTGACTGTCTTGGTTACTTCTGTCTTGTTGCTGAAACAAAAATACCTGACACCCAAAGTTAAAGGAGGAGAGATTTGTATCACTCACAGTTTGTAGAAGTTTCAGTCTATAATCAGCTGGCTCCAATGTAGGGTGTCATGGTGACAGTATCACAGAGGAGAGACAGTTGATGGGGGGCAGTAGGAAGCAAAGCAAGCAAGCAAGGGACCTTAGAAGATTTTTCTGCCCATTTTATACTCTACCAAGGCTACCAGAATTAAGATTGGTGGCAGACCAATCAGCGGACTGACTTTCTAATCACTCAGCCATAGTCCTCGCATTACCCTATGAATCAGTTATATGCTCTAGATCCAGCCACACCTGAAAAAGCCCCGCCAATGACCACAGGAGGCTCTGGGGACATCCAAACACAAGCCACAACACGGACAATAATGCCAGTGCTTTAGTGTGCTGATATTTTCATATCATGTATTTCATGTAGTGCATTTTGATACACCAATACACCATTCAGTAGATCACTTTCCTTCTATTCGGTGAGAAGATGCTTGAGGCTACTCTATGTTATTGATTTTTTTTTTATCTCTTCACCACTCCTCAAAATGCCTTTCAATATTTAGCATCTCAAAAATGTCTGACTAAATAGCTCTGATTTTTAAAATTCAAAGTATTTACAAAAACAAAACAGAAAAACTGAGAAGAGGGTACATTTCACTTCTGAGTCCTGATCTGCCTTTTCCCAGTCTGTTGCCCTAGTCATGTGATTGGAGTCTGAATTCTGGTTCCACAACATAGGCTTTCAGTATACTGAACAAGGTATTTAGCCGCACTAAGCTTCCATTTCCTCATCTGTGAGAGACAAAAGCACACTATATCCCTTTAGAACTAGGAAAAATCAGTAAAACAAGGTTTTGTGGTGTTGCCAGACCCTCCCCCTTTTTTTTGGTACTGGGGGTCAAACTCAGGGCCTTGCACTTGCCAAGCCTTAACTGGCCCACCTTAAGTGAAAATACAAAAATGACTTCTGGCATTGTTACTATACAGAAGTCCCTCTGTTCTTGTTCTCACATTATTTTTTTTTTAAATTTCAGTTCTGTACTCCTTATCAAAATTGTAGAATATCAGATCTCAGTTATTTAAACCTGAAACAGAGCCTGTCAATATTTATCTTAGCTTTAGTGGAAAATCAGTACCCAAGTCTAGAGAGTGCTCTGAGAAGTTAAGCGGGAGGAGGGCTGCACAAGAAGATTAAAATCTGACAATACTATGCTGCTAAGACACAATCAGAGGTTTTGCAGAGTTAGAGGGGTGAGAGCTTGAAGTGCAGACCCTCTCAACAGAATGGGCAGAGCCCATGAGCTAGAGCAAAACAGTAAAAGAATTGAAGTATACCGCACCTTGAAATTTAGATGCAGTGCTTGTCTACATTGCGAGCTTCAGGACTGATGTAAAATCTCACTAGGATTGCTCAAGGGCAGGGGATTTGGAGTGCGGGAGAATTCAGTTTCCATAGAGACAGAGCTGGTGTTCCAGACACTGTATCTGCCTCCTTCCTCTTTACTAACAAGACCATTTTGCATGCAGTCCTTTTGCAAATGAAATTGACTCAATCGACTCCAGAAAGGAGAACCAAGCAAACAGTGATCCCTTCCCTTTGTACATTGATTATACAAGAAGTGACAAGCAACATTTACCTGACTTAGCCTAACAATCTGGTTCAGTAATTTACTTAAGACTGTATTTGTGCAAAGGAGACAGTAGGTTTGGTGGAGCTTTTGGAAGAAAAGTATTCTTAGGATTGATCCCCTTTTGCCAGAAACCTGGGACCACTCTTCGTTAATGATGATGTGCTGTGGATGCAGACCCTGAGTGTGGTACCACTGTTCTCCTCCTCCACTGAAAGTCACCTGTGAGCAGAGGGTACCCTGTGTTCACCCAGCCTGTTTACCACTCCTCCCGGAGCTGAAAGACATCTTCCATACTGCATCCACTATACTTAGTCATCTGCTCTCTGTACAAAAGAGTAGCCCACGCCACTCATTTTATAAACAATTCAGATTTATTTGGCTCACAATTTAGAGGTGATGAACCCAAGATTGAGGGTCTGCATCTGACTAAGGTGTTCTTGCTACATCATAGCGTAACAGAGCCATCACGTGATGAGTCACAGTAATGGAACTTTTCCCTTTATAACTAACTCACTCCTGTGACAACAGATTTGCAAGTCACCATGGCTCCCAGTTGTGTGTCACCACCTCTTAAAGGTCCTACCTTTCAACACTGTCAGAATGCCAATTAAATTCCATAATAGATTTTTGGGGGCACATTAAAATCATGACACCTCACTACTTAGGGATATCACATAACCATGTGAGCAAATTCTGTCAATTGTAACATAAATTTCGGTACTTTCCCACTTCTAGGCAAAGTGGTAAGGAGTAAACATGCCTCAGGTATGCCTCTCTACTTCTACTTTGTCCCTAAATGACTCTATAGAAATAATGCCCAGTCAGAAGTATTCACATTGGAAGTTTTGTGACCAGAAAGTGAAATTTTATTGTGTAAAACCTCCAAGAATGGACAATTTATTTGTTGTGACCAACTAAATCACTTGCCTTAGAATTAAGAAGCCAATATTAGAAAGATAGGCTAGAGATGAAAATGTGAATAGGTCCAAAGTGAGAACATAGAGCTGCTGAATTGAACTACCCCTGAAACTCAAATTATCCCCATTTTCCAGCTTAAAAAACACATCGCTGATATATTAATAGTGTTAGCTAGTTTTCTGATAGTTTTGGCTAAAAAGTAATTTCACAAACTATAAAATAGAAATCAGTCAGTGGACACTGGCTAGAAGGCAAAGAGATATATTGAAAGGAAGAGAAGACAAGAAGAGGAAAGTCTAACTACAAAGCAATAAGAAAGCCAAATTGCTATTGAACTACCAAGCTATGAATCCATGGATCTTTGTATTTTCTAAGGTCTCAGATCCATTATCATCCATAAGCACATTTGGTGACAGTGAGGTTATAGGTGGAGGTTGTGTGGTCCGAGGTGTAGTGCAGGGTGGCCTTGTACGTAGGAAGCCAACTTCCATTACATCAGGGATATAAGTCATGGATTGACTGAACTGCAACAAAATCAAATCTATTCCAAGTAGCCTACAGGGAAAGAATGTACTTTTTAAGGCTTGTTCTCTACTAACAAAGAACTAACCTGTAGGTTCTTGTTCATCCAAACCCCTTTATCTCTTCTCCTTCCTGTGTATTCTTTCTCAGTGATTTTGAATATTTCCCCTCTCTCTCTCTCTCTCTCTCTCTCTCTCTCTCTCTCTCTCTCTCTCTCTCTCTCCCCCCCCACCATCTCATTCATATATTTGTATACATTTCTTTTTTTATTAATATGCTATTTATCTTTACTTAATACTTATTCTTCTTATTGTACACTGAGCTATAACTCTCTGTCCTATACCATTTTGGTTTCTAGTTATGTTTCTTATGAGAAACTATGTAATTGCAATAAATAGTTTTCAATGTTAAAAGTATAATGGTAATATTATAGCAAGATGTATCACTAACAATGAAAATAACTGGACTATTCCAAGCAATCCTTAAAGGTAAAGCTTTTGAACATATTTGAAGAGAATAGGTTAACTGTAATTGATAAACATAATGTATTTGAGGTACTCAGGCCATATGCTAAATCTGCTTGCACAGGCTAGAAATGACATACTTTCTGGACAGGGATATATTTTTAAATATAAATCATGATTGATTTTAAGGTTTGGACTAATAAAAGTTTTTGTTACCTGCAACTGTGGAATTCTCTGTATCTTTACTATTGTCTCTGCAGCTGATGACACTATAGTATTTGACTACTGTCCTGAGAAAGGGAATAAAATGCATGAGCACCAAACATTTTTTAGTTACTCACAAGTCATCTGACTTAAAAGGAGGCTAAAACAAAAGCACACTAAAGCAGAAAAATATCTGAAGTGTAATAAAGTAGAATTAGAAAATCATCTTAAATTTATTAAATAAATTTAAAAATAGACATAAACATTGAACAATAGCTTAGACCATCACCAGATATATTCTTTTTTATATTCTGAGTATTTATAAGAAATTTTTTTTTCTTGGACTACTAGTAAATTAGTAAACTTCAGATGCAATCTCTTTCTAGAAGGTTTTTAAAATCCAATAGTTTTATTAAAGCTTTAGTGTTCCTGTTAAGAAAAACATACATGATCAAATGAAATATTATAGCAAGCATAAAAGAGAATGAAGTGTTTTAGAGAATGTGAATATTCTCCAAAACTATGAAGGGCTTATTTTCCTTGGAATCATTATCACTATGTACTCTGCAGTCTTAAGGTACTGTGAGCCTGGTTAGGTTGGTCACACCCACGCAAAAGAATTCACTGTAACTCAGAGAAAACAATTCAACACATCCAAGTATTTAAATAATAGCAAGCACTGTTTCCCAAATCTTACTTCTGAATAATTAATTATATGAAGAACTCTTAATAATGGCAGAATATTTCATTCAGATGAAAAAATCTGAGATGAATATCTAAATAAAATCACCTTGGACAAACAATGTATTTTGATGTACCATCATAGATTTAAGCCAACCTGACTGTGACAATGGGTGAACCTGCTAATCAAATAAAGGTTTTGCAATGGGAAAAAAAACTGTAAAAATCAGTCTTGAGTAACAAAAAACATTCCATTACTCTGCTCATGTGAACATGAGAAAAAAATATTTATTCATTTATTTGGCAGAACCGGGGATTGAACTCAGACTCTTGCAGGCAAACGCTTATTCTACTGAGCCATCTCCCTGGCCCCACAATATTCAATTTTTTATAAATTTAAAAAATATTTTCTTGGGGGCCGGGGAGATGGCTCAGTGGAATAAGCACTTCCCTGGCAAGTGCAAGGGCCTGAGTTCAATCCCTGGTTCCACCCCCCCCCCAAAAAAACTTATAATTAAATTTCTAATTAAAGACCTAAAAATGGAAACAAATGTACTTGAATTTTTAAAAACATCAGCATGATAAATGGAATTCTGAAGAAAACATGGGTACATCAGCTAAATAAAACCTTGATGTGGACAAAATCTGAATAAAACTGATTCGTGACCTTGTCCTTAACTAATTCAAGTGCAGAAGGTATTCCCATACTGCACTGGGAAGAATTGATTTCACTACTGAAGTTTTCTGTTTTCCCATACATAGAAGGAAGAGTCTGAGATTTACAAAGTGGATTATGAAAAACAAAACCTGAAGTTTTCATCTATCCTACAGCTGAATTCAGAGTGTCCCTACAGGAAGGAGTACCTTACATTTTGCACAAGATCTGCTATGTTTATTATTTCACTAAGACAGTGGTTTTCTTTGTAGTAGATTCCGAGGAATCAGAGCAATCCAAAACGTGATTGTAGCCTGGAGATCCATCTCAGAGCATGCCTGGCAAAAAACGAGGCCCTGAGTTCAACTCCAGGTGCAAAAAACAAACAAACCATAATTGTAATAAAGACTATGCCGAATTGCAGGTACTGGCTTGTGAAGGAAAGGGCTGCTGACTTTTAGTTAAATTGGAATGATGGTAGTTCCTATACTACTCTCCAGCAAACACATTTCTTCATAGTTTGGGATGAAGAAATGGAAAACTCCAGTGTCTTTCTTAGAATCAAGTAGCACTTCTTATTGCAACTCTCACCATCCTCTGTCCTTTGAAGCAGGTACCCAGCACTGGCCTGCACCACACAGTTTCCGTGCTGCTCTGTGGAGCTCAAGCCATCCCACGGGCCAGCCATACAGAGCAAGAACAAGACAGACAAAACAGTGGTTGTTCTTTATCGTGTTTGAACCAACAACAAATCAGGTCACTGTGAAAACACAAAAACAAGCACATGCTCTCTCAGCTAAAATTAGTGACTTGCTTTATAAATTTTAAATCAATTACAGGTTTAGTCTCATTCTTCCATCATCCAAACTGATGCTAACTGAGATGCCCAGTCGCAGTGCTGGGCCCAGTAGAGAATAGCAGCATCCTGAGAGCACGCCCAGTATTTCTTTGAACTCTCCCAGGTATGAGGCTCAAGTCCCACAGTGAGTGCCTCCTGCCACCTTCCGAGTGTCTGAATCCACCGATGCTGCTACCATACAGCATTTGAAACTGTAAAGCTTATAAATGATATAAACCTATATCTCAAGCCTAGGGGCTGAGAAGTCCAAGAATAAGAGCCAGCAGATTTGGTGACAGGTAAGGGATGCTGTCTGCTGCATTGTCCTTATGTGGTGGACAGAGGGAGGCTGAATAACACGGGTTCATCAAGTTCTTTGGGCCCTTTTTAAAGGTTTGGTTTCTTTTGTGAAGATGGCCCTCATGACTTAGTCATTTTCCAAAGGCCCTGCTTCTTAGGACTGCTGCGTATGGGATTGAATTTCAATGTAAGTTTTGAAAGAAACAAAAACATCGGCCCTAGCACTGAGACACCCCAATTACCTTACTGGGTGCCCTTCCTGCAGCAAACATGAATAAGCCTTTTGTTGCCACTGTGTTCTTAGAGGACTTCCCTACTAGTGGACAGCACCTCTGTGGTGTTCGTCTGAATCAGGGAGCAAATTTTACTTTTCAGGACAGTGCTGTCTTTGAAGCCACACAAGAGGTACAGAGTGGTATATGACTATCCAAGATGTCCAACCTTCCCTCTGTTATTGTCTGGTTTAGTTCATTATCTAGCAGTACTATATTCTTGGTCTAATACATAAACAAGCTCTCTTTGATACACTTAAAATCTTCTCTCTGAACCTTAGGCAATAAAATTTTTTTTTAATGTGCATTAATTAACAAGAAAGGCATAACTGCAAAATAACAAAAAATAATCATGAACCCTTTACTGCATCATTTTAAAATGTGCATATTTTTATACTCAAGTACAAGAACAACCTTCATGTATTTTTCATATTCAACTGAGGCCATAGTCTCATGATTAATGACTGCAATTTGCATAGCGTTAAAAATCTTTAACAACAACTTGATTAACGTAAGACAAGTCAACACAGAAATCAAGTTGAATGCTGGTGTCATTTGATTGTATTAACTCCAAATAACAAAAAAGAACTTCATTATCTTTTGCCAGTTACTCATGATCAATCCTATCTGGCTGCCAAACACTTATTTACAAAAAAACATGAACACTAGATGTATGAAATGGCCTTTTATTTTGTTTTTGAACAAGTATCAATACAGATTTCTGGTAAAAGCCTAACCTAATAATACAGAGTCTAAAGTTTCACTATTGATGTTCTCCAAATAGAGGTTTCCTTGGGACCCAGGTAAGATCTTTTATCCATTTGTTAATATCATTTAAATGTACCAAAAACAGCTAAAGTGGTATAGTAACTTGATTTCTGGTTAAAAAATATTTATGTATTTTATTCCATATTCATCAGATGCCATTCAGTTAGTGCTATATGGTAGTTTAGCCCAACTACAGTGCCAGTTAAGGGGGTAATGCCTTCAGACTGCAACCTTGCTCTGAAATATACATAAACATTATATGTCTTATGCTCATCTCCGTATTATTGGCATCTCCTTTTCCATCACAAATTTAGGGGCTGGGGAGAGAGCTCAGTAGAATGAGTGCTTGCCTGGCAAGCACAAGGGCCTGAGTTCAATCCCTGGTTCTGAAAAAAAAAAGAAAAATCTAATCTCTCTGTGTTGTATCCTAGCTCTACTTCCTATGCACTGTGTGGCTTTGGGCAAGTTAGTTAGCTTTTTGTTCTTTCAATGTACATAAATTTATGAAAATGAAATTACCTAATCTATGGGGTTTTGAGCATTAAATAAACACACACACACACACACACACACACACACACACACACACGTCAGTGCCCTTTATATTGTAAGGCACATACGTTAGACTTTTGGAAACTTAGGGAAGATATGTAGAGTTGGTGTGCAAAGAAGGTGGATGACTGTATTGGTCAGGGTTTTACTTAAAGGAACAGATATAATATAAGGAACAGATATTAACACAAGATATACAATGTATAAAGAATTACAACGTTGGCTTACGACAGTCAACCGCAGAGTCAGATGGAGGAGTGTGCAGAGGCTGTCTGCACACTCCAAACTGAGGATTTCAGTCCCAAGGTCTGAAGCTCACTGCTGTGCTCCGAGCAAGTCTCTGTCAGCTGATGGGTCTGTGAGGGAAGACTGAAGAGTCTGCGACGGAAGGTGGAGGATCCAAGCCGGAGGTGGAAGAGTCTGCGCTGCAAGCCAGGTGATGACCTCCAAGCCGAATGTGAAGACTGAAGCTCCGATGAAGTGAAGAGAGACTACTTCCTCAGCCCCTTTATATGGTCTCTGTGCTGAGTCACTCTGGGGGCAGAACCAATTGTGTCCCAGGGCGGGACCCCCACCAGCCGGAAGTGCACGGGGAGTCATCCGGCCAAGTTGACACAATGCATCAACCACTACAATGACCATATCTCCTATGGCTGTTGGTTTCTAGAACCTCTCCCCCCAGGATGAAATCCTGAAGTGTAATATGATATTTCTTTTCCTCTTCTGTTTACTTCTCTAATACACACTTCTGCTGCTTTTGTATACTTCCTGGGAAAAAAGAGACGGGCAATTTGCCTGGGAAATGCATCTGGGCCAACCTTAATTAGGTTATCTCCAGGGCCGTAGGCTATACTAGATTGAAATCACTCCTTAATGTATTATGAACTGCTAGATACGCTTGGTTATAAGCATATTGAGAATCACCCCCCCCCAGCCTCTAATGGTTTCTATTCTATTTTATGGTCTAATTATTTTTCAGTTTCCACACATGAGCGAAGTATTTGTACTTGTCTTTTGCTATGTGGCTTATTTCGCTTATCAAGATATTTTCTGGTTTTTATCTATCTTCCTTCAAATGAAAGTATTTCACTTTTCTTTATGATTTGATAACACTGCATGTGTGCGTATGTACATGCATGTGTGCATATGTGTATGCATGCATATACACTTTTCTTTATTCATCTATTAATGAGCATCCAGGCTTACTCTATAAACTAACCATTGGCAGTAGTGCTGCAATTAACATGTGCATTTATTTTTCTCTTTTGTATGCTCCTGTGATTTTGTTTCCCTCAGATGTTTATCTAGTAGTAAGAAAGGTGAATCATATGGAAGATCTATTTTTAATGTTTTGAGGAACCTCCATACTGTTTTTCATATTGGACGTACTAATTTACAATTCTACCATCAGTGTATATGAGAGTTCATTTTTCTCTACAACTTCACTAGTATTTACTTATTTATTTTTACTTTAATTTTAGGGTAGGATGGAATCTCAATGTGATTTTCATTTGCACTAAAATGTAGTGAAATGCCATGTGCTTTTCTCCCCAGATCATTGTAGCCAAGCTCTTTGCTTACCTCTGTGAGGTTGCCATTGTCGTTTATGAACTCCATATTCCTCTATATCAGAAACCATGTCTGAGCTTTGTGCAGTCGCAGCATCGTTGATCCCAGGCTGATAACTGTTCACAGAAACAAAATTTGAAGCAATGAATCAGCCAACATTAGTTCTTGAAATTTTAGAACACTTTCAAATTCCTCTTCATTTTAGAATTTTTTTTCTTGAGTTATCATGGCATTGCTCTATCTTATATCTGATTATAGAGGAATCTGATTTTCAATGAAGAAATATTATTTGCTTAATTTCAATTAAGAAGGAAAAAGGTTGAAAAGACCAGAAGAAGAAATGACATATAAACTTTGAAAATAAATAACTACGGACTCTGAGAATTCCAATCACACGCTACATACCAGTTCCAAGAACTAACAAAACAAATGCCAAAAATCTTTTCACACATAATCTCTGTTACAGAGACCTGGAAACTTTGTCTGTTAAAAAAAAGTTCAAAAAATTAAACAAAATGCTTTATGCTGAGTGCAGTCATTCATTAGCAAGAGCCATCCCTCTTATCTCCAGGATTCTAGAACAGGAAGATAAACATTTATCTCTGGCCAAGATGTGATCATTTCTTATTCATGTTAAGGTCCCAAGTAATCCTGCACTACAGCCAAATCAATCATTTTTGCAAACAAAACCCAGCTTCCATATTTCCCTCAAATCTTCCACCTCCTCATTCAAAAATGGCTTGTAAGTGGAGCTGCTATGAAGCTCTATATTTGAGACTAAGGAAGTGCAAAGAATTTGTTGGATGATATTTTGAAGGAACTGAAATATCAAAAAAATGATGTCTTGGGAAAGTGGTAATTACTTTTGTGTGACTGCATATGAGGGTGATCAGAAGGAGGATGTTGAATCTAAAAAGACATACTAAGTTCACATTCATGTTGCCTAAGTCATTTATGTTACCGGTGCCTGCACTTATGATACCATGTAGATTTTCCTCTGTACACAAAGAGGATTTTCAAATGGCCAAACTGTGATGTGTTTATATGAAATTCAATATTAAAAATAAATGACTTATAGGTGTTTGTTTCTTTATTTTTTGGTACCAAGAATCAAACTTGGGGCCATGTGCTTGCCAAGCAGAAGCTGTGTCACTGAACTATATTCCAAGCCCTCAAAAATAAATAA
This sequence comes from Octodon degus, assembly GCF_000260255.1. NCBI lineage: Eukaryota > Metazoa > Chordata > Mammalia > Rodentia > Octodontidae > Octodon > Octodon degus. The sequence goes on from NW_004524718.1 coordinate 3,268,345, forward strand.
ATTTTATTAAACACATGTCTCTTACTAGGCATAATATTAAACTTAAAGGAGAGTGTAAGTAATTAAACTGCCTGAACTCAGGGTTAGCTTTTGGACTTTCATAAAGGAACCAATTGGAATTGGACATTTACTTTCACTAGTGCCACATTGCTCTATTATGGAAACTTCTCAATACTTTATTGGTAATGTTTTTAGATAAGCTCTGAGATCATTGCTCAACTCTAAGAGTTAATGTCCTAGAAAGTATCATAAAACTGTGTTGATTTTTTAGTAATTATACTGTGCAATTTAAGCCACTCAGTAGAACACTTAAATCTAGCTGCCAACAAAACAGACAAGGTGTTTTTCTGAAGTGACCCTAAATTCTTGGGTTCCATTAGGTCACCCAGAAAACTACATCACCAAGAGTAACAACATTAATGATTCTTTTAAGGAATAGAAATCCATTCAAACAAGAAGAAAATTTGTTAAAGGAATCTGAAGAAAAGGAAAACCAAACTTGATGGAACTAAAATATTGATTATAATGCCATAAAAACTTAAGGTAACATTTCCAGGAGTGATACTGAGCCCCAGACAGCTTTGGGAGCCTTAGTGAGCCATGCTCCAACCACACCCCCCACTGCGGGAACAGAGTTGAACCTAGGTGAACTTCAGGTACTTTGGAAATGACAACAGGAGCTTTGAAAATGATGAAATAAAAGAGCAAAATGTTATCTCAGATCTCCAGTCCATCCAAAAAAAGTCAAGATGACACTGACATAAAGCTTGAAAGTCACAAATCTGAAACTGCTAAAGGGATAACAACTGAAGTAAAGAAACAATTCCATCAAGCTATAGTAAAAATCAGGTTAGATATAATCTCTCTGGTAAAAAACAAGAAATGGTAATAATCATGAAATAATTGCTCAACACATCTAAAGAAGACATAGGTTAAAAAAATAGAGGAGAACAGAAAACTGAAGGAAACATGGAATGAATAATACAGGAAAAAAATTAGAATGCATGAGACAGATTTAAATAGACACCCAAAAAATTAAGAACTCCATTGGAAGCTGTCAGAACCACTAGAATGAAACTAAAGATAGAAATCCAGACCTTGAAAACAGCATTGTAGTAGTGACCATGAAATGAAAGATCTCTTAAAAATAGCAAGGAACCAGGAAATAACAATTAAACAAGAGAAAAATAAAATAAAATTGATAGGTGTCAAAGAAAGAGCAGAAGACAACACAAATGACAAAAAAAGTTTGTTCGCAAAAGTAGTAGCAAAAATTTCCCAAATATGGGAAAAGAACTCCAATGGGCCATAACCAAAATAAATCTGCATCCAGCCACATAATAATCAAGATCCCAGAAATTCAGCATAAGAACTGAATATTAAAAGCTGTTAGAAAAATGAAACAGATCACTTATAAAGGAAATTATCATAAGCACAGCAGATTTCTCAACACAAACCATGAGGTCCTGAAATAAAGCAATGTCCAGCTGAGATTGATGCAGCCTGGAAAACTATCTTTCAGAATTAATGGGGAGATAGTATGTTTACATGACAAAAAAAAAAGAACTGAAGAAATTCATGACCACCAAAACGAACCTATAATAAAAATGACCACAACTTCAAGAACAGCAATAGAAAAGAACTGCAAAGCAGAGCTAGCAAATAAAGGGGAAAGAGAGGAGAACAACAGCAAGAAAACAGCATGACGAAGTAAGCCAGTACATATCAGTTATTACCATTCATGATAATGGCCTCACTTCATTTCACCAATCAAAAAAAGCAGACCAACAGATTGAATTAAGAAATAAGTACCAACAATATGCTGTATACAAGAAGCAGATTTAACTCAAAAGGAAATTCATAGACTGAAAGTCAAAGGACTGAAAACAGTACTCTACTATGTATCAGGAAACCAAACATAAAAAGGTGTAGCTATCTGCTTGAAGACAAAGTGAACTTTAAACCAAGAATGATCACAAGAGATAAAAAGGTCACTACATACCTGTTAAGGCCAAACTACAAGAAGAAGATAAAACAATCATAAATATATTTGCACCAAATACAGGAGCACCCAATTATATCAAACAAATGTTAACAGACATGAAAAATCAAATAAGCAATAACATGATGGTAATATGGGACTTTAACTCCACATTGTCACAGAAAGATCAATTAGGCAACACATCAGCGAAGAAATAACTACTAAATGAAACTTATGAAGAAATGGACTTAGACCTTTACAGAGTATTACACCCAACAGAATCAGAATACACACTCTTTTCAGCTACACGTGGGATATTCTCAAAAGTAGACCATATACTAGCACATAGAAAATGCTTAAGTAAATGAAAAAAATTAAAATTATCCCATGCATATAATATGACCATTGTGCAAGGAAACTGGAAATTGTAAACAAAAGAAATTGCAAAGCTCATAAACACATGGAAATTAAACACCTCCTAAAAAACCAGTGGGTCACAAATGAAATTAAAGAAGACATTTAAAAATATGTACACTTCCGCCGCGCCTTGAGCAGTCTCCATATCCGTGCAACCCCAGGCCCTCCTGAGCCCGCTGGTTCAAGCCCAGAGAGAGGCCTTTCCCCACCTTGGGTCTGCTCCATATCCAATGAACCCCAGGCCCTGCAAGTGTGGGGAAGATCTTCTGGTCTGTCCTGTGCCCACCCACTGGTCCAAGCCCAGGCCTGACATGAGAGGGAGGCCTTTTCCGGCATTCTCCAGACCTTCCCTGCCCAAAGCCAGCACAGCTCATCCTGTGAGTGAGAACTTCCACAGCATCATTGGGAGTCCTGCAGACCACCAAAGCACAGTCCCAGTGAGTGTGTAAGAGAGCTTCTGCACTCTCTTGCCACCCTCCATATCCCTCCAGACCCAGTCCAGACCTGGCATACAGGTTTGGGGTGAAACCCTGCAGGTAAAGTCCCTGCAGTGAGATTAGGGTCAAAACCACACAGCTAATCCAGGAACAGAACATCTTACCAGAGGTGTACAGCAGGCCCACCTCCAAGGGCAACAACAGTAAGGAGCTGGGCACAGTAGCCAGACCCAAGCCAGGCACAACTGCATGAACTAGAACTTGGCATATCAGTACCTGAATTTCATTAGTTGATAAGGATATAACTACACCAAAGCTCTACAATAAAGGTCAGAGGTCAGTGCTATACAAAATGATAAAGACAAGGAGCAAAAAGCAAACACAGGCCTGAAGACCACCCATAACAAGTGCAGAGGACACTAGCTCAGCTGAAATATATGAATGAATAGGGTCACAAGTAAATAAACAACAGCAGAAAGATATAGAGGAACTCAGAGCAGAATTAATTTCTGGAACAAAAAAAAAAAAAAGAAAAAAGAAAACTCTGATTTCATAGCATCTGAACTAAAGAATCAAATGCAGAAACATATGGAGGAAACACAATGCCCACCCAGAACAAGTTCAGTGGACACTAGCTTAGCTGAAATATATAAATTAATAGAGTTGGAAGTAAATAAGCAACTGCAGAAAGGTTTAAAGGAACTCAAAGCAGAATTAGTGTCTGAAATGAAAAAGAAATCTCTGAATACATAGCATCTGAACTAAAGAATCAAACACAGAAATATATGAAGAATACACAATCTGAAAAAAAAACCTCTGTAGTAAAAGAATTATTAACTGCTTCTAAAGAAGACATTGATTAAAAAAATACAGGAAATTTAAAACATGATGGATTCCTTGAATGAGCAATACAGAAGAGAAATAGATCACATGATGCAGAGTCAAAGAGATGTAGAAGAACTTAAAATTTCAATCACAAGCCTGCAAAACCATTTGAGTGAAAGTGAAGATAGAGTTACAGATCTTGAAGATGTTGTGGCAGCTAGTGAAAAAGTAAGAAAAAATCTCCGAAAAACAAGTAGGATGCAGGAGAAAATAATTCATCACCTGCAAGACCATGCAAAGATGAACAATGTGAGACTAGTAGGCATCAATGAGAAAGAAGGAGCCAACACAAATGTTATAAAAAGAATATGGGCAGAAGTAGTAGCAGAAAACTTCCCAAATATGAGGAAATAATCTGACATTCAGGTAACCAAAGCATACAGAAAGCCAAATAACTTCAATCCAATTAAAAACACACTGAGACATATAATAGTCAAGATCCCAGTAAAACAACATAAGAATATCATACTGAAAGCCGCTAGAGAAAAGAAGCAGATCACATTCAAAGGAAAACCCATCAGAATTATGGCAGAATTTTCTTCCGCCTCAAGGCAAGAAACTATAGTTTTCCACCACAAACCATGAAGGCAAGAAGAGCATGGAGCAGAGTACTTCAACTCCTCCATGAAAACAAATTCCAGTCCAGACTATTATACACTGTAAAACTCTCTTTCAAATTTGATACAGAAGTGAAATACTTTCATGACAAAGAACAACTAAAAACTTTCATCATGGAAAAAGAAACCCTATACAGACTACGGAAAGATGTTCTAGAGAGGGACCAAAATGATCAGAACTCCACCAATGTGAACAGAAAGAACCCACTAAATAGGACAAACAATTAAACACAGGAGAAAAAAAAGTCAAAAAACAGCAGGTAAATAACATGTCAATCATAGGTCAACACATCTCAATTTTAACCATCAATGTAAATGGACTCAATTCACCAATTAAGAGAAATAGATTGGCACAGTGGATTAGGAAACAAAACCCAACAATATGTTGCATACAAGAAACACACTTAATTTATAACGAAACTCATAGGTTGAAAGTCAAAGGATGTAAAACAATACTACATGCCCCAGTACTTCAGAAAAAAGCACGGGTAGCAATCTTGTTCTCAGACAGTCTCAAATTCAAGCCAAGAATAATCAAATGAAAGAAAGAAGGCCTCTATATAATGGTTAGGGGAAAATTCAAGAGGAAGAGATAACACTCATAAATATGTATGCACAAAACACGGGAGCACCCAACTATATAAAACAGATCTTAATAGACATGAAAATTCTAAAATCCAATACAACAATCTTAACAGAAGACCTTAGACCCCCTTATCCCAAAAAGATAGATCAACCAGCCACAAAATTAGCAAAGAAGTAGCAGAACCGAACCAGAGATTGGAACAAATGGACTTGGTAGACATACACAGTGTTCCACCCAAACATAGCAAAATACATATTTTTTTCAGCTGCGCATGCGTCATTTTCTGAAATAGATGACATACTAGTACATAGGTCATGCCTAAGTATATGCAAGAAAGCAGAAATTATCCCATGCATATTATCTGACCACAGTGCAATGGAACTGGAAATAAATGACAAAAGAAACCAGGAAAACACAGTAAATACATGGAAATTAAATAACATCCTACTCAGCAATCAATGGGATACAGATGAAATTAAGCAAGAAATTCAACAATATCAACAATTCAATGAAAATTCACAACTTATTGGAATTTATGGGATGTGAGGAATGCAGTTCTCAGAAGGAAATTCATAGCTGTGAAACTCACACATTAGGAAAACAGAATGGGAATAAACATCCTAATGCTGCACCTCCATCATCTAGAAAAGGAAGAGAAAACCAAACGCAGAGCCCAAAGACGGGAAGAAATCATAAATATTAGAGCAAAAATTAATTCAATTGAGATGAAGAAAACAGTTCATCTGTTTAAAAGAATTAATGAATCAAAAATCTGGTTCTTTGAAAGATTAAATAAAATTGATAATCCCCTAGCTAACCTCATCAAAAAGAGGAAAGAAATTCAAATAACGGGAGTAAGGATTGAAAAGGGTATAAGTACTAAAGACCCAGTGGAAATTCAGAAGATTATCAATAGCTACTTTGAAAATCTTTACTCTCACAGAATAGAAGACACAGACAAAATGGACACATTCCTAGAAAGGTACAAATTACCAAAACTGAATCAAGAAGATATAACAACTCTCAATAACTCAATGACATCCAATGAAATATGAAATGTAATAAAGAGCCTGACAACAAAGAAAAGTCCAGGTACTGAAGGATTCACAGCTGAATTCTACAAGAGATTCACAGAAGATATAATCCCTACGTTCCTCAAATTCTTCAATGAAATTGAAAAGGAAAGAGTTCTCCCAAAATCGTTCCTGGAGGCAAGTATTATAATGATACCACAACCAGGGAAAGATGTAACTAAAAAAGAGAACTACAGACCAACCTCCCTCATGAACATAGATGCAAAAATCCTCAATAAAATCCTATCAAATATAATGCAGCAAATCATCAAGATGATAATACACCATGACCAAGTAGGATTCATCCCAAAGATGCAAGGATGGTTCAATATTCGAAAAATATATAAATGTAATACACTATATCAATAGAGCAAAGTCTGAAAACCACATGATCATCTCAATTGATGGAAAAAAGCTTTTGACAAAGTCTAACACTCAATCGTGTTCAAAGTCCTACAGAAAATTGGGATAGAAGGCCTCTCCTTCAACCTGTTAAAAGCCATCTATGACAACTCAATGGCTAATATAATGCTCAATGGGGAAAAACTGAAATCTTATTCTCTCAAATCTGGTAAAAGACAAGCTTGTCCTCTATCAGCCCTCCTATTCAATGTAGTTCTGGAAACATTAGCCAGAGCCATTAGACAAGACAGAGAAATAAAAGGAATAAGAATAGGTAAAGAAGAAGTGAAACTATCATTATTTACAGACGGCATGATACTTTACTTGGAAGACCCAAAAAACACCACCAAGAAGCTACTAGAATTGATAGACAAATTCAGTAGCATAGCAGGATACAAAGTCAAAACCCAAAAGTCAATAGCATTCCTCTACACAGATAACAAACATACTGAGAGGGAAATTAGAGAATCAATACTTTTTACAATACCCTGTGAAAATTAAAATACCTTGGAATTCATCTAACTAAAGAAATCAAAGATCTTTTCAAGGAAAATTACAGTATTCTGAAAAAGTAGATCATAGAGGATTTCAGAAAATGGAAAGATAGTCCATGCTCCTGGATAGGAAGAATCGACATCGTGAAGATGGTCATACTCCCAAAATTGTTGTATAGATGTAATGGAACTCCTAACAGACTACCACCAACATACCTCTCAGATCTAGAGAAATTGTTCCTAAAATTTATTTGGAACCAAAAATAACCTAGAATAGCAAAGCAATCCTGGCCAAAAAGACAAAGCAGGAGACATTACAATTCCTTACTTAAAGTTATACCTCAAAGTTACTGTGATAAAATCAGCATGGTATTGGCAACAAAATAAACCTGAGGATCAATGGAATATATTAGAAGATGCAGAGGCCTCTATGAACACACTGAGCCACCTGATCTTCAACAAAGGTGCCAAACACTCTTACTGGAAGAATGATAGTCTCTTTAACAAATGATGCTGGAAGAATTGCCTCTCTACATGCTGAAAACTAAAACTTGACCCAGGTCTCTCACCATGCACTAAACTAAAGTCAAAATGGATTAAAGATCTAAACATTAAAACAGAAACACTAAATCTCCTAGAAGAGAAAGTAGGAGGATCTCTTGAAGGCATAGGGATAGGCAAAGAGTTCATGAACAAAAATCAAATCGCACATGAAATACTTGAAAGAATTAACAACTGGGACCACCTCTTATTGAGAAGTTTTTGCACGTCAAAAAAATTACCAACAAAATGAAAAGACAATCCACAAACTTCGAAAAAATCTTAACTAAGAAGCACTCAGACAGGGGCTGGTGAGATGGCTCCATGGTCAAAAGCACCTACTTAGAACAAGCTTAGCAAAGCACAGGGACCACGGTTCAATCCCCCAGCACCACATGTCAGCCAGCCCCGGCACCTGGTGGGCTAAACTGGCCACACACATACACACACAAATAAATAAATAAAATTTAAAAAAAAGAAGCACTCAGAAAAAGGTCTGCTCTCTAGGATTTATAAAGAAATAAAGATCATTAGGGCCCCTAAATTTAAAGACCCAAAGCAGAAATGGGCATCTGAGATGAACACCCACTGCTCAAAGGAGGAAATTAAAGAAGCGAATAAATATATGAAAAAATGCTTCACATCACTAGCCATCAGTGAAATGCAAATTAAAACAATACTGAGACACCATCTCACTCCAGAAAAAATGGCTATCATAAAGAAATCAACCAACAACAAATGTTGGAAAGGCTGTGGGGAAAAGAGAACCCTTCCCCACTGTTGGTGGGAGTGTAGACTGGTGCAACCATTATGGAAATCAGTGTGGAGACTCCTTAAAAAACTAGGACTGGAAATCCCATTCAAATCTGTCATTCCCCTACTGGGAATTTTCCCAGGGGAACTGAAAGCGTCATATGGTAGTGATATATGCTACCTATGTTTATAGCAGCACAATTTGTGATAGCCAGATCTTGCAAACAACCAAGATGCCCATTACATGTGGAATGGTTGAAAAAGATGTGGCATTTTTATACAATGGAGTATTACTCAGCTATAAAGAATGATAAACTCTAAGCCTTCATATTTAAGTGAATGCCACTTGAAGATATGCTTATAAGTGAAATAAACCAGACCCACATTTCTAAATATCATATTGTCTCCCTAGTATAAGAACTCAAAAGAGGAATTACATATAGAAAGGTACAAGACAAATAAAAGAAAGCAAGAACTTGAGGATTGGACAATGAGTAGTGGGCAAGGAGAAAAGTTGGGAAACATTACAAGGGCAAAGCCATGCATTTGTACACATGAGATAGGTGGAGCAGTGATCCTCGGGGACATCAGCAGGTTTTTGAGACTAGTGGTTGGCTGCTGAGATTCTCACCCTGACTAACTGCATATGCTGGTGCCTGCGAGCCAGGCAACTGCCCTGAGGGTGGTGATGTGTAATAGAGGGGTCACTCTTGGAGTGCCTGCCATTCTGGTCTTCTAAATATGTACATTTTGTCATGACATACCAATTATTGCCATAATGACTCTCAAGTAAAGGTTTTTTTGTTTTTTTAAAGGGTAATAAATGAGAAAAAAGACACAAGAATAAGGGAAAAAATGTCACAGGTATGTCCTGTTACAATTCTGTATATGGTTAGATTTCTAAATTTCTTTGTAAAAATATGTAAATGCTTATTTCTAGTTTTTTAAAATTATTTTTCCTTCATATTCTGTAAGGACTTAAAGTTGAACATATCAATATTTGATGGAAAATACCTGTTCAATGATATGCCAAAGATATTTGATATTTAGACAAATAGGGTAAACCGAACTGCATATATCATGGGTTAATAATAAGCTTCTCTTCTGTAGGGTCAACAACCTAAGTTAGCAGATCAAAATTGGAGAAAAGGAAGAGCTTCAAGGTCATCCAACCTTTTGGCACTAGCCTTTCAAGGCCAGTGAAGACTCGGGACATAGGAGAACCTGTACTGTAACATCATGTAACTCAATTGTGCTCCAAATTTTCTGATTAAGGAGATTATGGAGCCACAGCAGAATGTGATCGATGATGTATAGTGTGCCTTGTGAGAGTCACATGGAGAGAAAAAACATTCTCTCAGGCTTTCACAGAGATCATATTGGTCAAGCAATGGCCGTGACTCATCCTCATGGCTAACACTGACAAAGGATCTACAAAGTACAGTACAGGGCTGCAGGATAAATCCTGAGGGTACTTGACTGACTAATCAGGTATAAAAGTTACATTCCTTGTTATACAGGTCTTGCTTTATCTTGGTCTTAACCATCAAGCAGAAACGTATAAAAACAAGGTATATAAAGTAAAGCCGTATTAATATGATAAATTGTAAAAGGCTTAAGTCAATAACTTCTGAGGATAGTCCACTAATATTATAGACTGCTAGACAGTGTTGGAATGTTTAGCTGAATTCAAACACCTAAAGTATTTAAATGCCAATAGAATATCCACGTCTGACATGACTAAACAAAAAAAGGGGATACAAAGGAAAGATCATTTTGTATTTATATATACAAGGGATAGATATACAGCTACTTTCATTTAATTCAATGAGAAGAAAGAGGTGAACTAATAGTGTTTAGACAGGATATCCTGTCTGCTTCTTGTACTATGGATAACCACTAAGAAGATAAGAATGTACAATCTATTGATTATTGAAACTATCCTATTAATCAGCTCTGAAACTGTCTCATTCATATTTGTTTCTCAATAAAATTAAAATAAAAAATAAAAATACTTACAATCAAACAAATGTGGATATTATGTATTGGAACCTCTGGGATGAAATGAAAGCAGTCCTCTGAGGGAAATTTATAGAGCTAAATTCTTATAAAAGGAAAACATAATAAGCCCAAATAAAAAGTATTACATTGCATCTCAAGCTTCTAGAAGAAGAAGAAGTCAAGCCCCCAAAAGCAAGAATTTTTAAAGAATGGAGCAGAAATTAATACCATAGAGACTAAGAAATAATACAAAGAATTAATGAGTCAAAGAGTTGGGACTTTGAAAGAATAAATAAAATTGATAAACTCTTAGCCAACTGATATGGTTTGTGTCTAGTTGTCTCCCCAAAGCCTCATGTAGATCATGGGGTAGACGCAGTTAGAGGAGTAGAGAGTGACCTTAAGGGGCAGGGGCCAAGGACGAGAGCCAGAGAAACGTGAACCATTTCTTCACTGACCACCAAGACAGCAGACTTCCTCAGAGATGTGGAGAGGGTCATCCTGGATACAGCAGCATCCCAGCCTCTCGTCTAGACCCTGTAGAGCAGGACTGGTCTCTTGAAACCTCCAGCAACTGTGAGCTAAATAAACCTTTGCTTCCTTCATTTTCAGTGTTGTGTATTTGTCCCAGCAACGAGAGAAGAGTAACTAATACATCAACCTTATCAAAAAAAAAAAAAAGAAGAAGAAGAAGAAAAAACCCCTCTAATTCTTACAATAGTGAATCAGAAGGGCAAAATCACTACAAATCCTATAAAAACTCAGATTATCAATTCCTACTTCCAAAATCTTTATTCTTATAGGACAGAAAACAGAAGAAATGAACTGACTTATAGATACATGTGAATCACCAAACATGAATCAAAAAGATATAAAAATTCTGAATAACTCAACATCAGTAAATGATATTGAAACTGTAATTAAAAACTTGCCAAGAAAGAATAGCCTAATCCTGATGGATTGATAGCTAAATTCTACAAGAAATTTAGAAAAGATTTAATGATAATTCTTCTCATATTCTTCATTGAAACTGAAAGGGAATTCTCCCAAACTCATTCCTTTAGGCAAGTCTTACTCTCATAACAAAACCAGAGGAATATCCAGCCAGAAAAGAGAACTACAAGTCAATCTAAAGAACATAGAGTCAAAAATCCTCATTAAAATACTAGCAAATAGAATTAAGCAAATCATGAAGATTATAAATCATGACCAAGGGGGATTCACCCAAGAAATACAGGAATGGTTCCATATACACAAATCAATAAATGCAATACACTATATCAACAGCACCAAAGAGAAAATTCACATTATGATTTCAGGAGATCCAGAAAAAGCTTTTGACAAAGTCTAATACTCATTCATTATAAAAACCCTACAGAAAATTGGAATTGATGGTCTTTAGCTCAATCTGATAAAAGCCATCTGTGATAAGCCAATAGCTAACATAATACTAAATGTACAAACACTGAAGCTTTCACTTTAAAAATCAGGAACAACACAAGTATGCCACTGTCAAACTTCCTATTCAATACAGTTCTGGAAACATTAGCCAGATAAATTAGAGAATTGAGGGAAATAAAAGGAATAATAATTAAAGTTAAATTATCACCATTCACAGATGACATAATACTCTACACAGAAGTTCCCAACAACTCCACTGAAAGGCTTGCAATTTCACTAAGCAAATTCAGTAGCATAGCAGGATATAAAGTCAACACTCAAAAATACATAGCATTCCTGTATACAAACAACAAACATACTGAGAGAAACCATACCTTAACTATAACTTCAGAAAAATTAAATATTTGGGAATCAATCAAAGAAAGGAAGTAAAAATCTACACAATGCTAATTGTAACACTCTGAAAAAAGAGACTGAAGAGAATTCAGAAAGCAGAAATACATTTCTTGCTTGTGGATAGAGAGAATCAACATTGTCAAAATGGCCATATTCCTAATACTATTATGTACATTCATTGCAATCCTGGTGAAAAATACCATTAGCATACCTCACAGATTTAGAGAAAGCACTCCTAAAACTCATCTGGAACCAGAAGAGATCTACAATAGCAAAAGCAATCCTGTGCAGCCAAGGAAAAGCAAGAGGGATTACAATTGCTGACTTGAAATTATACTACAAAGTTACAATGATAAAATTGGCATGGTACTGGCAAAAAAAGAAAAACCAATCTGAGGATCAATGGAGCAGGTTAGAAGAATGCAGATACAGCTATGGCTACATTAAGCCACCTTTTATTTGAGAAAAGGGCCAAAAATATTCACTGAAGGAAGGATAGCTTCTTTAACAAATGGTGCTGACAAAACTGCACCTGCCAACAACTAAAACTAGACCCGTGTCTATCACCATGCACTAAACTAAAATCAAACTGGATTGAAGATTTAAATATTAAAGTAGAAAAACTAACTCTACTGGAAGAGAAAATAGGTAGAAGTGTTGAAGCCATAGGGGTAGGCAGATATTTACTGAACCAAACACAAACTACACAGGAAATACTTCAAAGAATCAACAACTGCGATCTCATCTTATAGAAAGGTTTTTGCATGTCAAAAGAAATCACCAACAGAGTAAAAAAGAAAACTCACAAATTGGGAAAACTGTTTAGCTGACTGTCCCTCAAACAAAGGACTTCTATCCAAAATATGTATTTAAAGAAAAAAAAACCCTGCCCCAAAGTATAAAAACCCAATCAAGAAATGATCATCTAAGATAAATACACATTTCTGAAATGAAGAAGTATAAATGCCAAATAAATATATGAAAAAATGCTGAACATCATTGATTGTTTGAGAAATACAAATTAAAACAACACTGGGACTTTATCTCAACCCAGAAAGAATGGGTATCATCAGCCAAATAGCAAATGCTGGAAGGGGTGTGGGAAAAAAGAAACGTCTCCCCTGTTGACAGGAGTGTAGACTGGTACAACTGCTATGTAAATCAGTGTGGAGATTCCTCAAAAACCTAGGATTACAGGTCCCATTCAAACCAGTTATTCCTCATCTGGATATTTTTCCAGAAAAGCTGAACACACAGTACAGCAATATATGTACACCCATGTTTATAGCTGCACAATTTGTCATAGCTAAATCCTGGAAACAACTCACATGCCCATCAACTGAGCAATAGATAAAGAAGATGTGATATTTTATACAATGGAATATTGCTCAGCTCTAAAAAAAATAAAGATTTTTGTTGGTAAATGGATGAAACTACAGACCATACTTTTAAATGAAAGAAATCAGATTCTCATGTGTAAACATTGTGTTGTCTTTCTATTGTAAGAATTTGAAAGAGTAAATAAAATCTGAAAGTTACTATAGAGACAGTGGAAGGGAAAGAAACTACTCAAAGGAAGGAACAAATGGGATGAGTGAAAGGACAGAAGAAATAAGGAAGGGAGAAATTATATATGTACATATATAGGAAAGCTAGGATAATTATACTGCTGATTTCTACTGTCTATTGAAAGAAACAGTTATTGTTTAAAATTTTTTGACTAATGTTACATCCTTGTATCTGATAATCTGAATAACTAAATTGAATACAATATCTAATTTAAAAACCATAGTTGAATTCCTATCATCTTGTTTATTGAATTTCTGTATCATTTTTAATTTAAAAAATTTTATGCTCTCTAAAAAATTTCTGCAGTTTCCCAACTGAAAAAAAAAACAAACAAAAAACAAAACAACAACAACAACAAACACCTCAGGGTAGCTAGTGTTTACCTTTCTATAGAACCACATTATTTTTCATTCTCCTTTCTGGTGTGTCATCTGCTTATTGCTGCCATAGGAATTGTTGGTATACATAGCTTTACAAAATTTACTGTGCCCATGGATCCACTCTTTGAATGTCCATTTGAAATTTCCATGGAAGAAGTTCCGCTTGATCACTGGTCATTCATTTTAGTATTCATAGGTCATTTTGTCCTCTGGTCACACTATTCTCCTGAACGTGACCATCTCATCCATAAAGCTGGGAGCATTGCTAGTGGTGAAAAGTTTCTAATGAAAGGGAAAAAGAGCCTGAGATGCTTTATTAAAGTGGTTGATAGCTTACTTTTCAATTAATGAAAGTTGAACAAATAGTTTATGATGGCTAATACTTTAGCTTTGATCTAGCTTAGACTATATCTTATAGTGCAAATCAGTAAGTATAATCTAAAATTTTGTTTCCATCATTTTTCTTTCCCTATTTCAAATTCAAGCGCACTAAATAAAATCAAGAATCCAAGTGTCACTTCTACAGATGTCTTTAATTTTGGAAGTTCTAATGAGTCTTACGTTAGAGTTACAGAAGTTTTTATCTTATTATTATGAATGGTTATTTATTGGACCAGCCAGATAGCTCAGAGGACTAAAGCACCTGCTTAGGCAGACGCAAGGGCCTGGGGTTCAATCCCCTGCATGCCATGCCAGCCCCACCCCTGGGGGCATGCTGAGACAGTGATTGAGACTGGGTGTGGTGGCACATGCTTGTAACCCCAGCACTTGCGAGGCTATAAACAGGCGGATCACTATGAGTCCAATCTGCATAGTGAGACCCTGTACTGAATACATTTTAAAAAAAGAAAATGGGGGAACTGAGGCTTGCAGAGAATTTTTTTAAAATTTATTTAGTAGCAGAAACTCATGAAGCCCAGAAAAGAGCCACAGGAACCCCAAAGTGCAGTAAGGAAGACACGCTTCTGAAAGCAGCTATTTCATGAGAGACCAAGTTTTTGGCTGGAAGGCGCATTTGTAAATAAATTGTTGTGTTCAATCCAATTTTGTCATTAGCAGAGAATTCCCACACACACTGCTAAACAAGCTATAGGAAATACTAACAACAAACTTTACTGTTCAGCTTCCTAATTGCTGAAATATGTCTAAATGGGATCAATTATGAATGGTGTTTAATTGGCACATAAATTATTCAGACTGAAAGATAACCCCTTAGAGTATCCTATGTGTATGCTCTTTGGCACATCATTTGACTAATTATGCCATCATTTATCTGAGAAGTAAGTTTCTGTGGAAACCATAAATCCCTATATTCTATGATCTTATAAGTATTTCACCTTCCTTGCACACACTTATTTCTCTTACAATGAAGTCTATTCACAGAACTGTTTATGAAATCAAGCATTTGGCTTTAGACCAATGTTAAAACAATTCACTTTTATTCATATTTAAATAATCAAATTAGTGAATCCAACCCTTGTGAAACCAAAGCTCAAATAAAACTGTTTACATTTCTCTGTTTTAAAAAAATAAGTATATCAATATGATTTTTTTTTCTTTAACAACTAGCACCACAGAAACTAGAAAACTATGTGATCTGGATAGTATTCCTCACTAAGAAAGTCAAGACAACTTTGAACAAACAAATTATGTTCTCTACACTGTGGGAGCATTCTGAGTCACTAAAGCCAGAGTGAATTTGAAACAAGCTAAACTCAAGGGAAGGGGTAAACAAACAACAAATGCACAATTCCCCGGGTTAGAATTAATATAGAGCGTGAGAAATACTTAATCAAATAATAATTTAAGAAGCTAGAGCTATAGCCTGCTAGGCCTACTCATAATGAAAGCATACTAGTGTGATAACTAACTAGCAGATAGCAGAGTTTAATTCCAGAAGACGAAAAATTTATGCACAATGTGCATCAACATTTACCTAAACCATCACACTATAAATGTAGTCATGAAGTTGTTTGTTAAAGATCAGTAAAATTCTTATTATTAAAGCCTTCAGGGGGCCAGGGAGATGGCTCAGTCCAATAAGCACTTTCCTGGCAAGTGCAAGGGCCTGAGTTCAATCCCCGGTTCCACCCAAAAATAAATAAATTAAAAAAAAATAAAACCTTCACAGTTTACATGGTTTCATTTATATGAGAAACTCAAAATACGGAAGAGCAAAATAGAAGGTAGATAATAGGAAGCAGAGATAGACCTTTTGCAAAAGAGAAGGAGACCAAGAGATGGGGGCAGGCAGAACACACAAGGGAGAAGGGATGAAAAAAGAATTAAGGGGGCTGGTGAGATGGCTCAGTGGTCTAAAGTACCTACTTAGAACAAGCTTAACAAAGCACAGGGACCACGGTTCAATCCCCCAGCACCACATGCCAGCCAGCCCCGCCCCCTGGTGGGCTGAGCTGGCCACACACACACACACACACACACACACACAAATAAAATTAAAAATAAAATAAAAATAAAATAAACATAACTAAAAATAAATGACAAAATCTATTTCTATTAAAAAAAAGAAAAAAAGAATTAAGATATCTTATGTATATGTATCCATTCCCCACAAGGAATATAATCAGCGTGTACTGTAAGCAAATACTGTTAAAAATAAAAGTAAGGGCCAGTGAGCTAGCGACTCAAATGCCTGCTTAGGCAAGCTTAGGTAAGCGCAGAGACTGTGGTCTGATCCCCAGCACCTTATGCTGTGCCAGCCCTGCCCCCAGTGCAGGCTGAGCAGGCCAGAGTACAGGCATACCGACATACGCCTGTAATACCAGCGCTTGGGGGGCTGAAGACAGGAGGATCACTGGAAGTCCGAGCTGTGAGATCCTGAAACAACCAAATACAATTTTAAAAAAAGAAAAAGTTAAACTACTTCAAGAAGAAAAGAAAAATAAAATAAAGTCTTTATAGGTTTCAAAAAGTCAGATATGGACTACAGGTTTCTCCTGGACCTGGTTTTCTCTTGTTCTGAAATGTGGTTCAAAGCCTGTTTCACATACATGGAGATCTAAATAAAGAAGAAATGCTGTTCTTTTCTACCAGGTGCTTCACACTCAGGGTCACAAGCAAAAATTTAGATAGTTAATCAAGAATTACTAAAGGTATTTCAAATATTTAATTTGAAATTATTCTCACTTTGATTAGATTAGCATTATTGAAACATGTATAAGAAGAAAATGATTTCTTTCCTTCAGTTTTCAGTAAATCTTAATCAAATTCCAGATAGATGAATTATATTGTTGATTTTCAGGTTATTTAATGCAAGTTCATTCATTCTTCTCCATGCTATTTGGAAGGCAGATATGCTCACCACTGTACCACCAACACCACACACTTCACGCTATCTGGAAAATAGAAAAATGTGTGTGGCTTATAGAAAATCATTACATTTCATAAAATCCAAAGACAGTCTATTAGAATTTTAGAGCTTTAATGTCCATAGGATCATGCCTCAGAAAAAGCTGGAGTAGTTATGATTGTAGTTATGATTCCAAGCTACGAGTTCGTCTCCTCTATGGTATCAAAGGTCTACCAATAACTGACTTCCATATCTTTCCCTGATGTGATAATGGCCTATGCTATAAGCAGTAACAGTCTTTGTAACATTTCTTTTTATCACTTATAAAGGCAAAGAGAGTTGCCTAGTACAACTCTACTAGGTAAAGAGTTGGGCTCAGTTGTTTAAGTGCCTGCTTATGCAAAAGCAGTCAGGTGCAGGATACTTCGGTAAGATCCCCAGCTCCAAATGCCTTACCAGATCTGCCCTTAGGGCAGTCTGAGCCAGCCAAAAAACAAATCCTTCTCAACTTTTACACTGAGCATGGTGGCACGCACCTGTAATCCCAGCTCTTGGGAGGCTGTAAACAGGTGGATCACTACAAGTCCAATCTAGTAGTAAAACCCTGAACACCCTGAAGACCCTTCTCTAAAATACACACACACACACACACACACAAGTTGATTCTGAGGTCACTCCTTGTTTCTTTGCTCACAATGTATGGCTCAGTTTGCTAAGACAGCTGAAACAAAACACAACGGAGTTGAGTGGATTAAAAGATATAAATTTATTTCTTTGTGGTGTGTGCAGCTAAAGGGCTAAGAGAAGGTGTTAGCAGCCTTTCTCTTCTAGGGCCTCTCTTGAGTTTCCAAAGAGTCATCTTGCCATCACTTTTCCCGCTCTTTTCTCTGCATGGGTTTCCCCCTCAATCTGTGTCAAATATTTCCCTTCTGGTAAGTACATCTGCCAGATGAAATTAAGGCCCATACCAGTAACTTCACTTAATTGTCTCTAAAATTTTTGTCTTCAAATACAGTAACATTTTGCAGTTTGGGTTTAAGGCCATCATTGAATGAATTTGGCGGCTTGGGGCAGGAGACAAAATCTGTGATGTAATCATTTCTCTTTTTCAACCTGTACCTTAGATGTACTTTAAAATTTTCTACTTATTATTTTTCAGAAATTTTCATGACCCATTCAAGGGATAATCACTGGATTTATATACTGTTCGAGTCTACAATACAATTTTATTCTTTAAAATTTAACAACATGAAATGAATGAAGGCAACAATACAGAGCTCAGTGCTCAGGCTACAGATTTGAAGAAGTAGTGTACATTATACAAGTGATTAATAAGACAACATCAAGCAAACAACAACAAATAACATCATCAGGCATTAATAAAGTAGCTGCATCTTTATATTCTTTGTAACACATTCTCTGTTTATTCCAGAAATAGAAGAACTTGTAATGCTGAATTTTTTTGAACCAATGTTTATCTCTAAAGATGATTAAAGCAAATATATCACTTATTACAAAATTGTAACTCAAACTTAAAACCCTGATTTTTCAACATGTAACCTTTTGAAAATGAGTAATTTTCAAGAACTTTGGAAACATGATTTTCAGTATTTTGAGTTAAGAAGTCCATGTAAATCTGTGTGGTTTTGATTTAGACTCATGTCTATTTTCATATGCAACTTAGATAAAATATTTCCTGATTACACAGCATTTTCTTTATTTATCTTGGTTTTATGCTTGTTACACAAACATATTTTAGAATTGATACATTAAAAAAACTGTGAAATGTATTTCTAGCCAATAATTTTCCTATGTGTGGTTTTATATGAATTCCAGTATATTTTCTGCCTAAGTCTTGCTAGCAAACATCTGCTTAAGCATGAGACTATGTCCGCCACACATACTGTTGCAAAATAATTTCTTCCAGTAATAAGCCTGCTCCTTCAGGAGAATGCCGGTCTAACGTTGTGGGTGACCTCCTCCTAACATTAGTCAGAAACAGTCTTAACCACACTGATTCTTTTTTTTTCCCATAATTTTATTTTATTTATTTATTTTTTTTACCACACTGATTCTTGGTGCAAGTTTTCCACTAAGACAATACAAATTCTTTTTTATACTGCACAAAATGCAAGAGGGGTGTTGGAAGCTTTGGATTCCTTTTCTCGCTTCATATCTCTCCACCCTATATTATGAGACGTCCACTGCCAATATATGACTTAACTTCAACTGTGGAATGTTTTCTTTGGGCTTCATTTCATTAGAAACAAGCTAGTATAAATTGTCATAAAGGTACATAACTTACACACATTCTTATTGTAGTGCCTTCAATACCAACAAGGAAGTCACCAGAAACTTAGGCGAAGATTTATTTCATGAAAGTATAGGGTATTGGTAGAAATGTGGCCTGATGTTTTCACCAGCTTTATTGAGCTATAATCTAATCTGTATACTATAATGTATGATTTAGTGATGTTTTAAGTTAATTTTATAACATTACGCAACAATATTGCTATGATTTTCCAATGTAGCATTTCTTTCTCCATGTTTTGCTATTATTGTCCTATCTATCTATCTATCTATCTATCTATCTATCTATCTATCTATCTATCTATCTATCTATTTATCTCTATCTATCTATCTATCTATCTATCTATCTATCTATCTATCTATAATGTATTTGGTTTTTGCAGGGTCTCACTATGAAGCTTGGACTCATAGTGATCCTTCTGTTCTCAGCCTCCAATCGCTGGGATTATAGGTATGCACCATCATGCTTGGACTCTGGCAGCCTCAGCCTACCCTGAGGATGGGGCCGGTATGGCATGTGGTGTCAAGGATTGAACCAGGGTCCCTGTGCTTGCCTAAGCTTACCTGAGCTTGCCTAAGCAGGCAAAAAAAAAAAAAAAAAAAAGAAATATATATATATATATATTTCTTTTTTTCTTGTTCCTTTCAACATTTTGTTTTGGGCTTTCACTAGTTTGACCATAACTTACCAGAGTCTGAATCTCTATGAATATATCACACTTAAAGTTAATGGAGCTTCTTAGACACATAGGATGATGGATTGCACCAAATTTGGGGAGTTTGGGCCATTATTTCATCAGAAAATCTCCTTTGCTTTTTTGCTCCCCAGCTTCTCTTCTGGGACTTCCCTCGCAGGCACACATTTGTCTCCTCAGTGTCTTGCAGGTCTTTGAAGCTTTGCGCATTTTTGTTCACTCTTTTGATTGCATCATTTCTTTTGCTCTTCAGGAACACTGACTGGTTCAAAGCAGCTTCCAGTTTATCTTTACTGTGCTTTTCAACTTCAATGCATCCTTTTAAAAATGTAACATCTATATGTTTAATTTTTATTCTTTATTTGATGAATAATTGTTATTGTTACCTATGATTCTTTAAACATAGTGTCACTTAATTATATAAGCATACATCTGATTATCTTTTGACTTTGTTAGATGCTACATACCTTTGGGTCTTTTCAGATATTACTTTTTTAGCTGCTTTCTGGAGAAGGGTCATGATTCTACTTTTTAAAATATTATTAATTTTTTGAAGTTGTACATTTTAGATATATACTATAGCAAGTCTTGATTCTTACAGAACTCTAATACAATGTAGATTTTCTACTTTCTGGTGTAAATGTCCTCAGTAAACTCCCTGAGTATGAATAGAACCTATAAAAAATGATGAATAGCTTTACTATGATAATTTAATCTTATGTGTATATAATAAAATTGAAAATTGATTTTTTTATAAGTGGAATAATGTTATATAACCACTTGACATTGAATTAATAAAAACAGAGGTGAGTTTAGGTAAATAACATCTCAGGAAGACCTTAAAAGACAATTAAGAAGCAGAAGGTCAGCAGTTTCTCTCTCTCTGTCTCTCTCTGTCTCTCTCTGTCTCTCTCTGTCTCTCTCTCTCTCTCTCTCTCTCTCTCTCTCTCTCTCTCTCTCTCATCATGAATAAGTAAACTGACATGAATTCTGAAAAAGCCAGTAAATGAATTCTCCAAACAGTCAAACAGTAATATGCCCTTAGGATCCAAAGCCTCAAATGAGACTAGTGCCAACTGATCACTGACTTCCACCTTCCTGTACCCTATGCAGGAGATCACTTGCATCATGACCTGGCATTTGAGATGACTTTACACTTCTCAGAGGAAGAAATACAAATGGAAAGAAAATACATGAAAAAATATTCAACATCATTGGTCATTTGAGAAATGCAAATTAAAACAACACTGAGATTCCATATCACCCCAGAAAGAATGGCTAACATCAGGAAGTCAGCTAATAACAAACACCGGAGAGGCTGTGGAGAAGGAGTAACATTTCTGCACTATTAGTGGGAGCGCAGACTGCTACAATCACTATGAAAATCAGTGTGGAGATTCCCTAAAGAGCTGGGATTAGAGATCCCATTCAATCTAGCTATTCCCTTCCTGGGTATTTTTGCACAAGAACTGAAAACCTCACACCCCAGCAATATATGTGCATTCATGTTTATAGCAGCGCAGTTTGTTACAGCTAAATCCTGGAAATAGCCCAGAATGCTCATCAACTGAAGAATGGATAAGGAAGATGTGGTATTTTTTACACAATGGAGTATTATTCAGCTATAAAACAGAATAAATTTGAGTCTTTTGTTGATAAATGGATGCAACTAGAAAACATATTCTTAAGTGAAATAAATTAGACCCACATGGGTGATCATATTGTCTCCTTAGTGTGAGAACCCTGAAAGAGAAAATGGAGTCTGAAGGGTACAATGTCCCAACCAACAGAAACAGAGATAGAAAATGTCTCTTGTTTTAAATCATTAAGTTACAGTAACATGTTACAATGCACAGAACACTAGGACACAACCCAAAGAACTGTTATTTTATTGGTTTGTTTAGGTTTTTACTCAGTTTGTTCCCAGACTACTTCTATATTGTGTATCTCATGCACAAGATCTATTTTTGTTTCTCACTGAATTAAATGCATAATAGTAAGCCTGAGGAAAACATCAACATTTTGAAGTGAATCTTCTAGTTTTGAGATTAGTTAAGCACCAAATTCATAATCATAAAATATTTGCATGTGCATATGGGCACCCAGAGTAAAGACTGCATTTTTCAATCTATTTGAAGTTGTGTTACTTATTTGATTAAATGTATAGAAGAAATAAAAGCCAAAGCTTATTAAGGTGGTTTACAGGGACCTGATCTTGCTGCTTCTGTTCAGTTTTTTTTTTTTTTTTTTTTTTTTTTAATTCTTAGTTTTGTTTTTAAGCTTGGCTTCCTAAATGTTAAACCTTGGCCAACAAAGCTTAGCCATCACCTACTAATTCATCCTGATTGTGTTTAAACACCTCATGCCAAAAGATCTACTGCCCTTTGCCAGAAGATCTCTGTGTGGGCTGAAGAAAATGCTGGAAGCAAAGGAGTATATAAATCTTCCTCCATATTTACTTTCTGCCGAATCTTGTCATTGTTCTTCTCCACAGTAAATGTCATCAAGGTTTGGTGGACTTAGAGTGCTCCTGTATCCAACAAGATCAGGCGTGATTAGGGTGGTAGAGACAAAAACTAGAGTGTTCCCACATTGCTAGGGAAAATATAGAATGTTCCAACTGTTTTGGAAATAGTTTGAAAATATCTTTTAAAAGTTTTATTTTATTTATTTATTTATTTATTTATTTATTTATTTATTTATTTATTTTGGCAGAACTGGGGATTGAACTCAGGCTCTTTCGCTTGTCAGACAAGCACTTATTCTACTAAGCAATCTCCCCAGCCCTTAAAAGTTTTAAAAACACTCATCATTTGTCAAATACCCATAATTTGAAGGATACAATGTCCCAACCAATAAAAATTCAGATAGCAAATGTCTGTTGTTTTAAATCATTAAGCTACAGCAACTTGTCACAGAACATTAGGATACAACCCAAAGAATTGTCGGGTTGGTAGCCATTCTAGTTTTATATATTTGCATAGCATACCAATGATCCAGTGGGCTTATTTTATTTATTTATTTATTTATTTATTTATTTATTTATTTATTTATTGATGTATTTGGTACAGGGCCTCACTATGCAGCTTGGATTCATAGTGATTGTCCTGTTTTCAGTAGTAGGCTTATTTTTAACATCCCAAACTGGAAGTAATCCAAGTGTCCTTCAGAAAACAAAAGGAGAATATTATACTACTTAGCAATAAAAGGAGCAAACATGTTAAAACATGGTAGCAATTATATTGAATGAAGAAGCCAATAAAAGAGAAAGCATACTTTATATTGCCATTTGTATCAAGTTCTAAAAAAATAGAAACAAGCATATAGGGATATAAAAGAGTTTGGTGATTACTTCATAATTTATCAGGATCTAGGAGTGGCAGAAGGGAGGTAATAGTAAAGGGCAAGAGGAAATTTTGAGTGGTAAGAGTTACTTTAACATTTTAATTGTTGCCAGGAACTGAGATGATTGGAGACACTAATCTCAAGCACAAAATTCAAGGGAGTGCAGTTGGTGCATCTCATAAATCAAGATGAATAACATTTTATGCGACATTTTGTAAAAATTGGAATTTTTTTTAAATAGGATGAGCATAAAATCAACTCTCTCACAATGATCTTATTTATTCAACTTACCCTATCCAAGTTCTGCTTTAGTACACCTTTACAGATATTAGCTGATGACCCAATAGCTGTAGTGGGTCAATTTGATTTTTTTTAAATAAAAAGGTATAAGACAATTGATAACTTTTTTGGTTACCCCTGAGATATATCCAGAGTGAATGACTCCATGTGGTTATGTATTGGTTGGGATCCAGTTTATCTGTTGTTATGGTTTGTGTCTAGTTGTCCTCCCAAAGCCTCATGCAATCATGGGGCAGCTTCTGGAGTTTGTAAAGCACAAATGGGACAGGCTGCCCCCTGCCTCCTACCTCCTCCTCTCTGGGCTGGGCTGGGCAGTCTCTGCATTCCTGGGAGGCGGCTTCATTCCTTTGGCCTGAATATGTGGGCCTCAAAATAAGGAAATGTAAAGAAGAGCACAAAGGGAAATTCCAGTTGTTCCTTTGGGAAAGCCCTGGAAGCTATAGTAATCAACTGCTACTTTCATTCCTTCCAGGGTGTTTAGTCACAGGAATGCACACAGCCATGAGACTGAGCCATTCAGTCCCTACTCCAGACGTTTCAGATGAACGAGCTCCTGACATCCCAGTAGAACTCTCCTCTGAATTCCCCTTCTGAGCAAGGAACTTACTTCAAGACCTCGCTGTTTCCTCAGGTTTAATATTGCAAATTTTAATTCAACCAGAAACAAACATGGACTTGATTTCAGGGTCAAGGCAAAGGAGAAAGGAAGAGTAATAAAATTTGCCTGACTGAAAATGAGCTCTTTAAGAAGATAGTGCATAACATAGATTTTTCTAAGGAGATAATGCCTATTTTGAAGTCTATGTTTAGATATTCTAAATTCTGAAGCAATTATTTTAATATCAATCAGCATTGACAATTGATAACATACTTTATTTTTTCCCCAGAAATTAAGACGTTCAGTTCTATCCTGTTTTTGCCTTCAGCAAAAGCTCTTTAGCCTGTCTAAAACATGAAAACTTAATTTATCTTTTTTGGAAGATTTAGTGACTAAATAAACCATTTACTCACTTGTCACATTGTAAGACAACCAAATTGAAGGGTGTAGCCCTGGAGCAGCAGAATGGAAGCAGGAAATGCCCACCACAGTTAGGAGTTCACGGCTATGAATGTGGGGCCCGCAGAATACCAGGGGAGGCAGAAAAGTTTAGTGGTTCTTCAAGAGGCATTTGGGAATTAGACACTTTTGGGTTAGAGCCCTTGCTTCTCCTGTCACTGGCTGGGTGACTGGGACTGAGTGACTTCACTTCGCTGAGCCTGATTTTCCTGATCTAACACACGGGGTCAGCACAGAACCTGTATCGTAAGGTTATGGTGCTGCTTCAGCATCGTCATGGGCACAGTGTTTACTTTAGAGCGTGGCCTTGGGCACCACTTAATACAAGGTAAATTGTATTATTGGGAAAGTATTAAAAAACATAGCAAGCTTGTAACAGGAAATCTGGCAATTTGTTGTATTTGCAAACCAAGCATTTGTGAGGAAGGGACATACGCCAGGCTCCCGCGCAGGTGATGTCCAGGAAGCTGTCATCCGTGTTGCGCTGAAGTGCCACAAGTCCGGCAGGACCCCGTGACGGTGCTTGTGCATGTTCTCCGCACACAGCTTCTGCTCAGTGTGCCTCAGCCCAGGAGCTGCTGACACTGGAAATCTCCGCAGTCTTCTGGAAGGAACCTTGTTGACCTTGCAGCGAAAATGCAAGATGGAGTGGAGCCCAAACCAGCGTTGTTGGAGCAGTCAGTCGTCACAGCAGCAGTCGGTCACCGTGGCTGTGTTGTCTGCGTGTGCGTGTCTGCGTGTGCGTGCGGGTGACGCGCAGCCCAGCCCACCCTGGTTTGTTCTCCAGCATCATTAGTATCCCTAACACCCGCCAGCACATGTACAGTGACGCATGTCTGATGCTTTCTTACGATCTTAATTATAAAATCTGTCGTTTGACCTTAAAAATCAATGAAACCTAGGGAGGGAGGAAAAGGAGAAGGTGCATTAATTAGGTACATCTCAGCAAGCATTACGGTGACACGGCGTCCTGCCGCTCTGTCTAATTACATAGGAGAAAGCCTGGCAGTCAGTCCTACAGTGCTGAAGTCACGACTATGGGTATTAACACCTCTCAGCGAGGACAAAGCCAGGTGCCTCCCCAGTGCTGGACGTTCTGCGTGGACTCCGGGCCTGCGTGGGTGAGGTTGGAACCCTGGAGCTCCTAGGAGGAGTTCTGTGCTCATATTCACAGCCAACGTAGGGTAGCGCAGTTAGAGAAGACAATTATTAACATAAATCTTCCTAAAGAACTTTGAAATGGGTACTCAACGGCTTTGATCACATCTAGGTACAAAGCTACAGGAACGTGTTATTCTGATAGTCTTCCACCAGGTAGTCCCTAAAAATGAAAATACTCCAAATGCAGTACCTTACCTCAGAGTCTAAGTGCTAAAGGCAAAGTGGATAAATATTCCTTCTTTCAAACACAGACATCATCATATAATATTTTCCAAAATGATTTTTGTGTTTAGTAAAGGTACAAAGATGTATTATTGACAAATGATTATTTTGAAAAATATTACAATTCAACTGCTAAATCTAGTTTTGAGGCGCATACTCAGAGATTCTGCACATGTTTAAGACTAGTGGGTGCTCACAGGCCTGCTGCTTTTAGCTTCTTTCACTGTTTTCCTTCCTCAACACAGGTAGGGCAAGCCTCTCAGCCTCTCGGTCTCTTGGAACAGGCTCTTATGAGATTAAAACACAAAGGCTTTTTCTTTAGCAGCACAGTGGCTTATCTATTGCCTAAATTTTGTTCTTTTCTTTTTTCATTTGTCTTTTTGAGCCAGAGTCTCACTATGCAGTTCAGGCTGGCCTTGAGCTCACTTTGGAGCCCAGGCTGGTCTCAAACGCTACTGTCTAAATTCTAATCTGCATAAGTAGATGTTTGCTGAGAATTAAGCAGCTAATTCATAGCAGGAAGTTCAAACAAGAAATGGAGATAATTAAAGTGAAGCTTCAACAAATAAGGCAAATCATCTTTGAGCTTTTCTATTTCCATTGCTACTTGTATCATTATATGGTTATGCATTTTTGCATAGAGGAAGGAATTTAGAAATGTAAAATAAACACCAAAGGCAATTAGAAGTAGAATGCGAGTGATTATGGCGCTTCTGCTCCTCAACACGGAGGCAGTGGAGGTGAAAGCAGTAACACTTGGAATGCGCATGTACACGTTCACAGGCCTAGAGGAAACCATTTCCTTTTTTTTTTCTTGTTCTTTATTTTATTTTATTTTATTTTATTAACAATTTTATTGAGAAACAAATAGCAATGAGAAAGTTTTAAAACCAATTAGTAAGTTTCAATAATTAATACATTGCATATTGTTGTTCTAGCAGTTATTCATTGTACAAGCATTTCCTTCTTCTTTAAGGACTGTCTGTACGAGTCCAGTCCCACACACTGGGGACTGGAAGGTAATTCCTCCTCTCTTGTTGCTGGGACAAATACCCGACACTCAAAATGAGGGAAGGAAAGGTTTATTTAGCTCACAGTTACTGGAGTTCTCAAGACACTGGAGGAGAGGCTGGGGTGCTACTGTGTCCAGGATGACCCTCTCCACCTCTCTGAGAAAGCACAGGCTGGCCAGGTTTAAGGCTCCAGCCTCTCTGGCCTCACCCCTCAGGCCCCACCCTGGTCCTCTGGCCCTGCTCTGCTCCTCCAGCCATGTCTGCCCCATGACCTACATGAGGCTTTGAGGGGACAACAAGACACAAACCATGACAGAAGGTAAATGAAAAAAAAAAAAAAAAAAAAAAAAGATGTGGTACGTGAATGTCCCAATTTACCACAACTTATGCATCTAGTATTCATCACAGACATGCACTGATAAAAGTACTTGTAAAATTAGACTTTAGACTTGTAGGCCACCTCTATCCTTCCCTCCCCATCCCTACTTCTTATTCTTCTTTCTGAAATTCAACAATAGCAATTTAAGATGAGAGAATATATGATTCCTAAAAATGGAGTTGGCCTGGGAAGTGATTCCACAAAGGTAGTAGAATGAGATGGCTCATACTTCACTCCTTCTGCCAGAATGTGTAGCTAGTGATGACCCCTCTGATGAGAAATGTAGAACTTGGAAATAAGCCTAAGAGACCTACATTGACCACAGAACTAGATGAAAACCCTGTTCAGAGAGTAAGAGGAAGGGCTGCTCTCTGACCTGGTGCTCCTGCCCTGAGCTGCCATGGCACCATAGATAGGGCTTTCAAGGGAACACAAGGCGGATGTTCAGCTTCCCCAGTGCCAGTGATGATATTCCAGAGGCCCCTGGACCTGTTGGACCTGGTTGGGGTAAATAGAGGCCAAGAAGCAAGTGATGCTCAGGAGACCAGTCTGCAAGTCTTAGTAGTTGGCTGTGTTACTGCTAGCAGAGATAGAAATCAGCTTGTAGAGGTTCTCCCTGGCAACCGAAGACTAGGCCTGGCATGGGTCTGAAGACTGCAGCCCTACCCCGGACCACCCCACTGGCTGTCCATGGCTGCAGAGTTTAAGCAAAGTATGGGAGTTGGGCTTGGGCCACCCAGGCTGGAGAAAACCTGAGAGCCCACGAAGCACCATATTTAGAGAAAGAGACAGAAAGAGTAGAAGGGAGAGACTGGGCAAATGGGAAGATGTTGGTTCAAGGGACAAAGTAGTATTCAGGAAGAAACAATAATAAGCACTGAAAATTAAAGCATCTGGCATTTCTTCACTCTGCATACCAAGTAGCATCATTTTCACATGCCTTGAATTCAAACTATCTGGCATCTTAAATTTTCCTCCATTTGTGCAGTGGGAATCTGTCATCTACTCTGTAAGGACAGAAGGTTTCTTCTGTCTTCTGTGCATTGAAAACCAGTAAGATTAGAGATTGAAAGAATTTTGTTCTTATGGCTCCTGAACTCTACGTGTCCTGCCTGACTTGTATTTTCACGTTATCTTCATCATTCTTAAATGCATTATTCAAAAATGAACCACAAAGTTACTTTCACGGGAAATTACTTCCAACTTGCTCAAATGGAAGCACTTTAGTCACAAACTATGAAAATATCATTTTCATAAGGTAAGAAAAGAAGGGGTTGCCTACACATTGACTCTGAATTTCTTGGATAATACAAAGAGAAATTCAGATTAAGTCAGCTTATTACAAACTGAACTCACAAGAAGCATGGAAATAAACTGGGTGCAGTGTTCTGAATTCTTGTATGTTCATCCAGTACATAACTACTACCTACACAGATATTATTAGATTTATGTAAGACAACAGTACAGGTAAAACATGTTCTTTGCTTAATAATATGTAGAAGAATGAAAGTAAATATGATTTATAGAAACTTCCAGTTTGCCGTCTCAAATAATATGCTACCTCATTCATTGACAATAGTTAGGAATAGACATACTGAACTCTTAGATTTACTGAACTCTTTTAGATTATTTTACTGAGTTAACACACCTATAATATTCAAATAACGGAACTTAACAAAAAAAGGGTATACAGATGAATGTCCATTTTGTATCTGTGTATTCAAAGTGGTTAGATAGATGTATGGTTACATTCTCTTAATGAATAGAGTGATTTGTTCTAATGGTGTTTGTAGATAGGGTATCATGTCTGCATCTTGTACAGCAATTAACCACTGGGAGGAATGTATGCAATGTGTTAATTATTGAAACTGTCCTACCAATTTGATTTGAAACTGTCTCATTGCTATTTTTTTATCAATAAAATTATGGAAAAAAAGGAATAGACAGGAAGGGAAAGTGGGGTCCACAAACTTAGAGGACATTCACGATTCAGTCAAGAAGTTAGCGACTAAAAATATGCAAATAGGGGCCAGGGAGATGGCTCAGTAGAATAAGCACTTGCTTGGCAAGCTCAAGGGCCTGAGTTCAATCCCCAGTTCTGCCAAAAATAAATAAATAAAAATATACAAATAACAATGAAGTAGGCCAAGATGGATCATTTCTAATAAAAATAAATAGGAAAGAGGAAAACAGAAAGCATTTCTTGATTGTCAACCATAAATAATTATTTTATACATGAGAAAATTAAATCACAGCACAGTTAAGTAATTTCCTTCAGTCACAAAAAGAGCAACCTATGAGGCAGAGACTGAAATGAATATAATGGAATGAAAAAAATTCAACAAGAATTTAATTCTAAAAAATTCAGTCTTGCAATATCCTCCAGGACTCTCTACATATTAATGTTCTCATAGTCTTCCTAGCCCTTTGAATGCTGACAGCCAATGGTACAATATTCTGAGCAGACAGTGAGGAACCTGAGGCTAATCTTGCCAACACCTCCAGTACTGAAGAGGCACCATCCGAATGCTACTGCACGTACAGCTTTTCTTATTGGATCATAAACCTCCATATGTAACAATGCTCAGCTAGATGATTAATTTGCACTGGTAATTGATCTAGAACATATTTAAATATGGAAAATAAATAGTGTCAATGACTAGGAAGACAGAATGCCTTTTGCTTTCTCTTGTAAAGCAAGTTGATAGTTTCAGTTGCATCTAAGTTATGAAACAGATAAGGATTTTTCCTGAGAATAGTAGAAGATGAACGTGGCTGAATAAATTAAGTTGTCCTTGTAGAAAACAAAATGATGGCTTCTTATAGAAGTCTGAAATCCATGGCCAAGTTACCACATAGGAAGGCAGGACTTTGTAGATTTGCCTAAGGTTATAGGTCTTGACATGGGAAGGTTATTCTGAATTGCCCAGCTGAACCTCCTCTAGCCATGTGAGCTTCTATTATGTCAGCAAGACTCGTCATCAGAAGGGTTTGGTGAGTTGGCACTAACTTTAAGAGTGAAACAGGAAGCCTGAGTTAAGGAATGAGGGTAGATTTAGAAGTTAAAAATGGCAAGGAAATGGATGACCCTATGGCGACTCCATAAAGGAATCAGCCCTGCCAATCCTTTACTTGTGCTCAGTGAGAGACATGTTAGA
This sequence comes from Octodon degus, assembly GCF_000260255.1. Classification (NCBI taxonomy): domain Eukaryota; kingdom Metazoa; phylum Chordata; class Mammalia; order Rodentia; family Octodontidae; genus Octodon; species Octodon degus. The sequence continues at coordinate 3,299,227 of NW_004524718.1, forward strand.
TATTAGGTATCTGTAACTCTGGATGATAAATCTGTGGTGTTTATACCACTAAGTTTGTAATAATTGTAGCAATAAAATACAGACAGATACAATACAAGTAATCAATAATAGAAAGAAATATTTGAGGCCATTTACATGAATGGTTGTAACTGATGTGTATTGATTTATCTTTATCATGTTATTTTTCTGCTGTTGGTTCTCTACTTTTTCCCTCTGTTTAATTGCCTGCCCTGCTTGGTGGTCCCTTTCTGCTCTTATTCTTCGAATTATGGTTATTTCTACCTCTCTCTAGATTACCTTTCAGTACTTTCTGTAGGAGGAGTTGGTAGTCATGAGTTTCTTTAGTTCTTTGTCATGAAAGTATCTAAGCTTTCCATTAATTCTTTTTTCTTTTCTTTTCTTTCTTTCTTTTTTTTTTTCAGGAACCAGGGATTGAATGCAGGCCCTTGTACTTGCCAGGAAAGTGCTTATTCCACTGAGCCATCTCTCTGGCCCCTTTTCCATTAATTTTGAAAGATAAATTTGCAGAATGCATCAATCTGGGTTGGAAACAGTTGTTTTTAGGACTTAAAAGCACTTGGCTTTTCACTCCAAGCTCTTCTTGACTTGACATTTTGTGTTGAGGAGTCTATATATGTTCACCCATGTTTACAGCAGTACAATTTGTCGTAGTTATTGGAAATAACCCATATGCTCATCAACTGAGGAATGCATAAGGAAGATGTGGTATTTTGATACAATACAGTAATACTCTAGTATAAAAAAGATAAATTTGAGACTTTTATTGGCAAATGGGTGTAACTAGAGACCATACTCATAAATGAAATAAATCAGAACTCCATGTGTAAACATCATATTGTCTACCTAGTATAAGGATTTGAAAGAGTAAATAAAGTATGAAATAGACATTGTAAAAGGGAAAGAAACTGCTCAAAAGGAAAGAACAACTGGGTTGAGGGAAAGGAGGAAAGGAAAAATGTATAGACACAAGATTGCCAAGATAATTGTACTACTAATTTCTATTGGTTTATTGAAAAGAACAGTTAATGTTTAATTGTTTGATCAACTTTGCATGCCCATATCTGATAATTTAAACCACTACTTTGAAGATAACAATAAGCAGCATAACAACAATTGTAAATTTCCTAATATCTTGTTTTGAAATTGCTTTAATTTTGTTTTTTCTTATTTTTTATTCTCCTTAAAATAAGAAAATAGAAATAATATTACCTATTGTGTTGTTTTTCCCTCCCTGTGACATAATAGTTGGGACAACAACTTAAAGAAGAAAGAGTATATTCTGACTCACAGATTCAAGTGCTTCAGTTTCAAAAGCTGGGCCCACTGCTTCTAGGATGTGGTAAGACAGCACTGTCTAGGCAGAGGGGTGTAGCAGTTGGAAGCTGCTCTCCCATGGCAACCAGAAAGCAGAGAGAGAGAAAAAGCAGGAGAAGAAGGACCTAGGTTCGAGATATAGACCCTGAGGAAACTTCCTCATCCTATGACCCATTCCCATCAACTGAGTCCTATCTCTTAATTTTCCATCATTTCCCCCAAACAACATCAAATGATGAATCCATCAGGGATTCGTCCATTATAAAGTCAGAGCTCTCAGAATCCAGTGACCTTTCAAAAGCCCCACCTCCAAAATTGGATGCCTTGTGGGCCAAATCTAAACATATAGCCTTTGAGGCAACATTTGTGATCCAAACTATAGTAAGATATCTTACACGTTGCAGTAGTAAATCCAAGTGGAATATAATATTTAAATAATACCTTGATACAAGCAATAAGGATTCTAAAAACCAAATTAGAAGTTAGTATCCTTATTTTGTATGATTCAGAGGAAAGATTATAAGGTTTCAGAGAAAGACATATTTGAGTACTAATACAAGTATGTTCAGTTGGATAGGGTTTATTGCTGAGGAAAGAATATAAGCATGACATGGATGATAAGAAAATCTCTCTGGCAGAAAGCCTAGCTGGCATCCAAACAAGACTACTGTGAATTCTCATTGCTTTACAGTTCTTCCAGATCACAAATGAAGAGCAGTTTGGTTTTTCTTAAAGGAGAAAGATTGTTTTTGGTGGCTAGTAATGCTTTGGTGGAAGTTTGAGATAGCATCTGATAGCTTGCTCCGACTGAACAGAAAATGGTACCACAATCAGTGAGAGATGTATGTTAGAGTCTCCCAGAAAAGAAGTGCTCAGTTTGATATTGTTAGGGCTGCTAGCCCACCTGCACCGGCTGGTAAACCATAGAACTCTACTGCACTTTAGGAACTATTCAGGTTGGTTTTTACCAAAAGGTCTCCTTCTCCTTCTAATGCCTCAAGGCTATCTTAGTCACCTGGCTTCTACTCCAGGGCTCTGAAACTCCCCCAGGTCAGCAACTAGAGTATCAATGTCTAACAGTAGTCTGGTTGTTACCTATTTTGAATGTTATTGTGGATATTATGTTGAAGAAGGTTGGGTGGATATAATAGATAATTTTTTTTCAAGCTCTATTTGAGCTCTAGTTGAATCAAGTGTTTATGTAATACCCAGAGTATATATAATTGGTTAAAAGAAAATAGTGATTTATGCTTCTAGTTGTAATTTATTTGAAATCCAGCAGAGAAGTAGCTATGTTAAATTTACTTCTTAAGGAAAGCCTATTAATTACCAGCATGGAAAGCTCCTGGTGGAAGCACTCAATGAAAGACTTAACAATGACCTCCCAACAGCAGCAGGAATTGGCAGATGCGTGTCACTCAGCTCTCCTAGGCCAAGCACCTTGGCCCATTAAAAAATTCTTAAAATAGCACTTGCCATGTACAAAACAATGAAAGGATGGAATGATTTTCTGTTATCACCACATATGGAAGAAATTCAGAGTCTTTTTGTTTGTTTTTAATGTATTTGGTACAGATTCTCACTGCAACTCCGACTCTCAGTGATCCTCCTGTTTTCAGCCTCCCCAGCACTGGGATTATAGGCATTCACCACTATGCCTATTATGAAATCCAGAGATTTTTATAGGCATGTAAATTTTGTTCTGGGGGCTGGGAATAATTAGTTTGATATTGTTCAGTGGAATAAGCCCTTCCCTGGCAACTGCAAAGGCCTGAGTTCAATCCCCGGTTCCATTAAAAAAAAAAAAAAAATTGTTCTGGGAGGTAGATTCAACACCAACACATGGTAGATAAATAGACATTTAGATTTATCTCTCAGAAAAGAATTTCCAAAACTTTCCAACACCAGTCAAGCTGAGAGAATGTAGGACTGTGCTTTGGGCATGATTGTGCAAAGACACTAGAAAGTGGCCCCATCCCCTGCACTGTGCTGCACCTGCCTAGACCTGGTGTTCTCACCTATGCTTTCATATATGGAGTTAAGGTTGATTTACTATACTAGCCAGGATTGGAAATTTTCTATAAAAAGGAGAACGTTTCCTCTACATTTTCCAAAGCAATTTAAAATTTACTCATTCCAAATGTACATCAAGGCTCCATGTAGATTTTCTATTTTTGATGAAATCTTTGAAAATTATGGACAGTGATCTGGAGAAGTAAATCTAAGTCTTAGCACATAAACTTTTCTCAGTTCTTTGGAAACATTCATGAAAATATGAAAAGGTGAGAATGCTTCAGAATGCCTTTCATTAATTACACATGCATTGCTCAGCTGTTGAATGCAGATGTAAAAAATCCCCTTACTAATTCTCATTAAAATACTTTGGGGATGAGACATATTATAAATTTTGAATATGAGCTATAAATGTATGTATAAGTTATATATATATTGAATTTCAACTTTTGCAGTTGTCAAAGTTGTACTCATATCATAATTAATTGTATGTATATATATATACACAATTCTGGATAGATAGAGGCTTAACTTATTTGCTTTTGTTTACCAAGAAAGTAGATTTTCTTGAAAGAACTGAATAAGCATCGGAAGCATCTTTTTCCAATCAAGTTGATTTGCACTGAATTTCATTTTTCAAAGCTTTACAATGCAGATCCTTTTGGGACCACACAGCTCAGGTGATTCCTAGCATTGCTTAAACAGTTGTGTATAGTGGAGTATAACAGCTATAAGCTGATTTTTTTAATGAATTCTAGAAAACCAAAATATGTTTTTTGCACACATTGCTTTTGCTTCTCATCTTTTGCTATTATATTATTTATAAGAGAAAAGAATATCTATTGATTAAATACATGATTCTTTTCCTTTTGGTCCTCAAAAGAATGTTTTCCAAACATTCAATGTTATTAAAGAAGTGAATTCAGCCTCATATTTGTTGTTAATTAGAGTTTAAGCAAATTTGTCGAGGCTTAAAATGGCAGTAAAAATTAAATGAGAAAATCGGTCTCAATAATGGCTAGTGTTTCTTGAAATTCAAAATGTTTTTATTTTTTCGTATGTCATTTTATGCTTAAAAGGTTCAATAAGATATAAAGAACAAATATTGGGAAATTCTTTCAATTTCATTCCCAGTTTAAGAAAAGAAAACTATATAGACCGTTATTCTCCAATGTATCTTCCTTTGCAGTAGGTTTGGGCAGGCATTGCCCTCAGGGAGACACATAGAAGCACAGAAATAGAAAGAGTTATCAACAAGCACCTTATGTCAATAGTGGAGACAGGCTTGATCAGTTATCCTTGTTATTAAATAAGTGACTATTTAAGAACCTTGTTTATGAAATAATGATTTACTGTCCCATAGGATCTTATTTTTTTAATGTTCTACCTGATAAAGTCTCTTCAATTTTATTGCAACAGTTCTTTTCCCTATGTTCTTTTTTCCTCTTTACACTTCCTATTTATTCATCTTTTAATCTTCCATCTTCTTCCCATGTTACAAATTATTGTAGGAGAAATTCTAGAAGTGACGCTGTTTAGCTATTTCCTCCTTTTAAGAATAATCATGACATATTTAACAGCATGCCAGAGAGTCTACATTTTTATGGATTATGAACAATGCCAAAATATATAAATTCTCTCTGTCTTCTCATTTCTATCAACTATAAAATACTACTTGGAATGACTTAATAGGGCTGAAATGAAACCTTTTTAAAGTAATTGAGTGCTAATTACTAATCTAGTCTCCAATTAAATGTAACCTTTTGAGGTAAGAATTCATGCTGAGCAGTTAAATTAGTTGCACTAAATTTCTAGCAGTGGCCAAATCCAATGGAAAAAGACATATATATTACTGAAATAGCAGCATGGGAAATATATGAAAAGGATACAAGGGGGAGGTTCAGGAAGATAAAAAAGCATTGTGACTGTCTTAGACATCTTTCCTGTCCTCAGGACAAAATTACCCACAACCTCCGATTAAAAAATGAGAAGTTTATTTTGGTCCGCAGTTTTCAGAAAATGCAATCCATGGTGGCTGTCTTGGAGAGGGAAGTCGTATGCATATTCTGGAAAAGGGTGGGAGAGGACGGCTGTTCACTTCGTGGAAAAGGGGATCCAAGACACAACCTTCCAGGTTCTGTCCCAGTGACCCACTGGGTCCCCCAGTGACTCATTGCCACCAACCAGATCACAGTCACTAAGATGGTATTCAACCACCCCACAATCCAATTATCTTCAAAAGCCCCATCTTTGAACAGGAGACCCTGGGGAAACATTGTAGGTCTAAACCATAACAGTCTCCTTCATCCTTTTGAGTTTATGGCAGGTGTTTCTTTTTGGATCCTATAAGTGAAATATTCTCAAACTGAAGGAGTATCTGAATGACCTGGAGGTTTTGATACAAAAATATTACTGGGCTTGGGCTCTGCCTGCCATTTCTGATCTGTGGATCTGGAGCAAAGCCTGAGAACTTGACTTTCTAAGTGTCCACATAATGCCAACACTGCTGGTTGATAGGCTACACTCCGGAGAACCTGCAAAAGAGCTGGTGTAGACACACAATAACTTTTAGCTCATGGAAAAATATTTCTAAAACTAACAATATGTGCAACACTATTTAAATTCACATTATTATCTATTTTTCTAAATAAGTTCTTAATGCAAATATCAATTTTTACAAAAATTCCGACTTGATAAAGTAACAGAATGCTGGTAGAAAATGTTTATTAAAAACATATGGAATCTGAAGTCATTGTATCATTAAAGTAAGAATCTGAAATACATTAGCATAGCACCCAGAGAAATTTCATCTGTTTTCATAAACCTGAAATCATCCCAAACTCTTGAAAAGTAGTAGAATATCACAAAATTGTAATAGAGGCACATCAACATACACACTGTGTGATAAAACTGTGTATTCTTGAAAAATTCCACAAGAGTAAAAATTACAAAAAATTATGTCATGAAGTTTGCAAAAATATTGTTATTATGGATATAATTAGGATGATTTGTTATACTGATGAAAGGATTTACTCACATAATCATTCTATAGGTTCATTTAAGTCAACAAATACTTTAAAATATTTATTCAGGTAATTTTATATCTGACACTTCTATTGAGAGTAAATTTACTTAGTGCAGTCAGAGTTAATTCAAAATTACAGTGCTTAACTATTTTATATTATTATGCCTTCCAAATTGGGCTTTATAATACGCTCTTCTTCAAAGTGGTTTAGTTCACTGACATTAGATTCAATTTATGTTTTTAGATTTTAGGGTTCCACAAAATGCCATAATTCCACACTTATTTCTGGAGAAAATGAACAGTTTGCCAAAATGCACCTCACTTTTTGACTCCCTTTCTGCTACCCAAAGCTGGGCAAAATTCACTCACTCCATGTATTTATCAAATTCAACTTGATTCTCTACTTCTCATGAAATCTTTGCAAATCAGTAAAATGAGTATTTATGAAAATATCAAAAGTGATAATTACAAAGAATTTTCTGCTTTAGATAAGAGAAAAACCTTGTGAAAATTGAGCCATTCTGCTCCTTCTTTCCTTCCGAAATGTATGTGTGTTATTGATTAAAATAGATTGTGAAGGGCCAATGAGATAGCACAGCAGACTAAGGTCTTATTTAGGTAAGTGCTGGAGTTGGGATTTGATTCCAGGTGTCACATGCCACAACAGCCCTGTCTCCAGGTGCTCTGAGTCAGTGACTGAGTTCAGGTGTGGTGGCACGCATCTGACATCTTAATGCGGAGGAGGCTGAAAATAGGAGGAGCACTATGAGTTCGAGCTACATAGTGAGACCTTGTACAAAAAAAAAAAAAGAAAAATTGCTATGTTTTCTAAAACACTATGCATCTAAATTTAGTACCAAATAATGCATTTGGTATTGAGTTTGAGCCACAATCTTTCTCTAAAATTATAGGCACAATCATCTCTTTCCATTGTTTTTGTTTGCAGTAAACTAGACTTTAGAAAAGAAATTTGGAAATCTGTATCATACAGTTTTGAAAATGGAATTTAGATGCTAAAGATAGAATTTAAAAATTCTACATAAATTATAAATATAATTTATATTTAAGTTTAACATATTTTCTAGTCCAAAGGTACTTTTTTCAAAAAAGAAAAGGTTTTGAGCTTTTATTTAGAAAGATTACAGTTATCACATTCACTAATGAGTCCCTGAAAAGAGCACAAACCTTAAAAGTAACAGTGACTTAATTCTTTATTTATTTTTTTTATTTTATTGAGAAACAGCAATGAGACAGTTTCAAAACTGATTAAAAGGACAGTTTCAATAATTAATACATTGTACATTGTTATCTTCTTAGTGGTTATCCATAGTACAAGATGCAGACAGGACATCCTGTCCAAACACTATTAGTACAAATCTTTCTTCTCATTGAATTAAGCGAAAGTAGCTGTATATCTATTCTAACTATTCTGTATATACAGATAGGAAATGGTCCTTCCTTTGTATCCTTTTTTTTTTTTGCTTAGTCCTGTCAGAGATGGGTATTCCATTGGCATCTAAATACTGCAGGTGTGCGAATTCAGCAAAACAATCCAACACAGCAGAAAGGTATAGAGGAACTCAGAGCAAAATTAATTTCTGAAACAAAAAAAAAAAAAAGAAATCTCTGAATTCATAGCATCTGAAGTAAAGAATCAAATACAGAAACATATGGAGGAAACCCAATCTGAAAACAACTCTCCAGTAAAAGAATTAATAACTGCTTCTAAAGAAGACATTGATTAAAAAAAATAGAGGCGATTAGAAAAATGATGGATTCCTTGAATGAGCAATACAGGAAATAAAGAGATCGCATGAAGCAGAGTCAAAGAGATACAGAGGAACTTAAAATCACAATCACAAGCCTGCAAAACCGTTTGAGTGAAAGTGAAGACAGAGTTTCAGATCTTGAAGACACCATCACAGCTAGTGAAAAGGTAAGAAAAGATCTCTTAAAGACAACTAGGACACAGGAAAAAATAATTCATCACTTGCAAGATGATGCAAAGATGAACAATGTGAGACTAATAGGTATCAATGAGAAAGAAGGAGTCAATACAAATGACATTAAAAAAGTATGGCCAGAAGTAATAGCAGAAAACTTCCCAAATATGAGGAAACAATCTGACATTCAGGTAACCGAAGCATACAGAATGCCAAATAACTTCAACCAAAGGTACTTTAATAAGAGGTAAGAAGAAAAATTCCAGGTCTAGATTCAGTAGTTGCAGATATGAGCATATTTTTTATATTTGGCTCCTTAATGGGTAAAGGGTATATTTTACTTATTTTTGTCAACAAGATTGGACAATTTTTCTTTAAAGAATTCCCTAAGCTCTCTTACATTCTTTTTCACTATAGTTGCATTGTCAGTTTGTCCTAGCAACATATAAAAAGTTGAATGTACTGAAAAGTCAGTAACAACTTGTCTTATAACCATCAAAGAAATGAAGTACAGAGTGAACGACTGACCCCAAATGGAAGACACAGATCCACAACTCCAGGAGTCAGGACTACGCCAAGTGGAAGCACCTGTTACAGCCTCCATGGGAACTAGAATCTGGGTAGGAAAATCTTATCTGCAGTTGATACACCCAAGAGTCTCGGTACACAAACCTGACTTAAAAATTCTAAGGGGACCCGGTTACAGAGACTCCCACTCATCTGTGAGTTTTAATCCAGGAGCTAACTAAAAGTCTCTACTTTGTTAGCCGGGGCAGGAGAAAGTGAACACTTTGAGACCCAGCTTGTTCTAGTCTAGGCCTACCTTTGGGAAAACTATTAAAAGAATCTAACTTATTGGTGTTTATGAGACCAATCAACCTGGGAAAATGAACTCCCTGAACTGAAATAGCAACAGTAACACATCATGATCATAGTATGTGTCCTTGATGTAATGTGACCTTCGTTGTCTTTCTCCCAACAACCTATAGACCCTATAGTCTAAAAATACAAAAGGGGCCAAGGAGATAGCTCAGTAGAATAAGTGCTTGCCTGACAAGCACAAGGGCCTGAGTTCAATCCCTGGTTCCACAAAAAAAAAAAAAAAATACAAAAAACACCAGCAAAAAATTCCACAAAATACTTAATCTACACTTCTCAAAATTGACAATTTTAGCACCTGAATTCCAGTGCTGGGGAGGCTGAGACATGAGGATCACTAGGAGTTCAAGCTGCTTAGAGAGACCATGTACCAAATAAATAAATAAATACATTTTTTAAAACTTAAAAATGAAGGAAATCTAATTAAAATATACTTTATTCAATGTTTCCATTTATTATGACAAATATACCATACTGATATTAGACATGATTAATGGAGGTAACAATAAACAATTACTTTACAACATTTCTGTAAATGTAAATATATTCTAAAATCAGAAGTTTGTTAAAAAATTTTAAAATCCCATGTTAATTGATAACTTGACTTTTAGAAATTACTCAGTCTCCAAATACTTCCACTTATTTGCTTTGCAACACAGGAAATTGACCCCTAGTGTGAAAGACTAAATGAGATTTCACAACTACAACTCTGTATAATACTGAGTTTTGCCACTGTGCTTGTTGCCTGAGACCGTTTTAAATTCCTTTGAAATTTAGTGTGAAATCCATTAACATGAATAAATACACGCACAATTTAAAGCTCTTTAAATGTAGCAAGTTAGCTTAATTTTTTTAAAAGTTTGTTTTGTCAAACTCATCGGTTTCAAAGGAAACCCCCAGAGCTTCGTTATCCTAACCTCAGCTTGCTCATAGGCCAGGACTGTTTACACCAAGTAATAACACTATAAATCATGCTACTTCTGACTGAATCATCTTCCGGAGTTATTTTGCAAGACAAGCCTAAACTTCACGGAAACTTCCAAGTAAAGAAAAGGCATGAATGCTCAAAACTATTTGGTGCTTTTACAATTTTTATACTTAAAAGAGAAATCATTATCCTAGGAAATCATGATGAAGAATGGTTATATGGATTCCTTTAATAATTTGTGAAGTCGCTAGTGAAATTTCTTGTCAGTATGCTTCCTTAGTTTACATTTTAAATCCAGTATACTATAATCATATTAATTTCACTGAAACAGGATTTCATGACACAAAATAAACTTGGGTATGTCAGAACACAAGAAATAAAAGAGATCCTGGTTAGGGGTTAAGGGTTTCACAAGAGGACTGGGAACCAACACATAGCATTCAATACTTTTCTTCATTGCCTACTTTGACTTCTTTTTAGTATTTGAAAACTTTTAATTTTCAGAAACAAAAGCAGTGAAATACAATGATGCCTCTTAAACCCTACAGAAATATCAAATCCATTTTCCTATACTCTTCTGTACATAAAACATTCAGCATTCCTAAACTACTCTTAGCCATCTGTCAACACAGTAAAATGACCCTCCCAGTCTATTCTCTCCATAAGAATGAAACCCACAGAGAAAGTTCTGATGGATTTCATAAGCTGAATCATGAATACAGCTATTATTATTAAGTCCTATGAATTGTGTTTAATAAATTACTCTTGTGTTTTAAAGATAAATATGAGTACTGTGGGATAAATAATTACAAAGCAACAATACATTTACTTTTTAAGTCCTTGAAGCAGAGAATTTGTAGTTTCTTGTTTTTGCTGCCTGGTAGACTATATAGAGGTTATATATGCTGAAAAGATCATTTTAAAAATCGTTGGTCCCTCATTGCACACGGGAGGTTATAGTACACCAACCACTTCATTCGTAAGAGAACTAAATTTCTAGGTGATATAAGTGAACAGCTATTATAACACCTCTTTAAAAAACAACAGTATAGAACTCATCTCCTGAGTTCTAAAGCTTCTGTACCTTTTGTAGATTGTTATGAATTCTGGGAATACTGTGTTCATCATTCCTCCCCATTAGTGTGGTCTTTTTGTGAACAGTATTCAAGGATTTGTTTCTCCTTTTCATGTTTCCCTAGAAAGTCTTTATCATGTTACCCTTTTAGTTATTTTATTGACTAACCCTAATCCAATTCTATTATTTTCCGCTTTCTTTATACACCTCCCTGGCTTAATTTTTTGTGACTTTATGTCTTTTTCATATCAGACCTTCTTACTCTTAACTCTGAAAATCATCCTTCAACTCCATGAAGTTCCTGTTCATGGAGGAACAGAACTTAAAGAACATTAACGTTGGCTTTCTGATAGGTTCTGGTCCTAGTATGAATTGGTGAGTTATTATGGCAGTCATTTATTATGGTCGCTGAAGCCCTTAAAACAATAGCTTCTCTTCCCAGAGAATGCCTAACCCTTCTCTAACTCAGCCCGAGGTGCAATATCGGTTCACCTTTCCCACCACCACAGGGAAGACCCCAATCAGCTCCTCAGATATTTCTAAACATCCCCTCAAACTCCACCCCCAGCGAAAGTCCATAAAAGCTCCAGCTTTCTTTGTCTCTGGACAGAGGACCTATCTGGCCCATGTGCCCTGCATTCTCCCTGTGTCTTTGGAGTTCATGAAGGTGTCTTTTATCTTTCCTGTCTCTTTACTACACTGCCAAAACCCCTATAATATTGGCACTATCACTCAGATAATTAGTACATGAGACTCCTGAGGGCCAAATCCCCCAGTCCTAGCCCCCTGCCTATCGACTGAGCTTCTCTGCTCTGGAACCTTCCTATTTGCTGCTGCCAGCCTGCCTCCAACACTGGTCCACCTCATACAGTCCAGGTGAGCTGAGTTCCACTGAGATTTCTGGTCCCAGATTGAGGGGAAGCTGTTTCCATGGCCCTTGGCAGAGGGTTACTCCCCTTGCATCCTGCTAAACCTGAGTGGCTCCCACTCCTAGCTCCAAAATCCACAGGCCTGTGTCCAGAGTTCTCTCCATAAAGGGGAGAGAATAGAATATGTTCATGTTCCTTGGTAGATGCTCTGACGCAACACAGTTGCCTCTGATCCCTGAGGACTCCCCTTAACTCCCAGTGATGACTGGTAAATCAGGCCTGGAACTGCCCCACCATTGCTCATTATTTTGGAGGGACATGATGACGCCCCCTCAACCTCTGCCCCGCTTACATCTTGAAGCGTGACTCAGTTCAAATTCAGTCACCATGGGAAATATTTATTCCCAGCCTGCGAAAGACACTCCACTGGAATGCCTCATCCACAATCTTGGCTGCATTGATCTTCAGGAGGTCATAAAACCAAAAATGTTAACCCTTTACTTCCAGTTGGCTTGGCCACAGTATAAATTCCACAACTGCAGCCAATCCCCTGAGAAAAAAACTCTTAACCCCTTAAAACTCCTGCTACATCAATAGCAAATGGTCAGAAATCCCTTAAAAGCCTTCATTTACTCTAAAGACATACCCTTATTCTCCACACCTGCCTAGTGTGTCATCCCCTACCTTCTCTCTCTTTGCTCCCTCTCCCTCAGCCCCATCTTTCTCTCTTCTGCCTGTGCTGGTTGGTCCTGCATTCCTTGTTGTTCCCTCCCCAATTGCAACCATAGTTTCTTTTTCTTCCAGATTTCTCACATTGTAATCCAATATAGTCCAGTAGTCCATAATAGTATTGGGTTATCTGCAGGACTGGTAGTGTCAGAAGTTGTTGACTTGAGCCTTTTACAGCTCAGTATATTAATATGGCTTCACTCACCTACAATATATGAATGGCAATGGAATACCCATCTCTGACAAAACTAAAGAAAAAAGGGGGATATAAATGAAGGACCATTTTGTGGTGAAAATATATACATATATCTGTATATACAGAATAATTAAAATAGATATACAGCTACTGTCTCTTAGTTCAATGAGAAGAAAGATTTGTACTAATAGTGTTTTAGACAAGATATCATGTCTGTATCTTGTACTATGAATAACTACTATGAAGACAACAATATGCAATGTGTTATTTTAACTGTCCTACTAACTTGTTTTGAAACTGTCTCAATCTATTTCTTTCTAAATAAAATTAATATAAAAAGTGTTTTGCATAACTATGTCATAATTGTCAGTATTTATAATAATATCAAAGTAATAATTCAATTAAATTACACCTTATTTAAAAAAAATTTCTTACTTTGGGACAAAGTGGTATCCAGGAAAAACTAATGACTTATTTTTTTCCCCAACAGCATGAGCTCCTTCCTCTGCTGTGGATCTAAAGGCAGGATATCAGCCCACCGAGAAAACACTACCCTTTCCAGTTGAGACTGCTGCTCACCTCCCTCCTCCTTAAGCCTTCCTGCCCTTCAGCCACCTCAGCAGGCAGTCTTCTGTTACAGCCCCAAGAAAGAGATCTCTGCTAATTAACCTACAAAAGTTTTTAGTCTCATAATTACAAAATTATAAAAGGTCATCATAATTTAACCTGTCCAAAAATATATTTGAGTGTAATCTGATTTTGTAAAGATGTGTATTTCCTGTGTATTTGTTTCTGTGTTTATGTTATTCTGTGAACAGCTGTTCCTCTTTTTATTTGAGCTTTAAAATGTACATTTTTTTAAACATTTATTTATTTAGTGTGTGTGTGTGTGTGTGTGTGTGTGTGGCCAGCTCAGCCCACCAGGGGGCGAGGCTGGCTGGCATGTGGCGCTGGGGGATCGAACCACGGTCCCTGTGCTTTGCCAAGCTTGTTCCAAGTAGGTGCTTTAGACCACTGAGCCATCTCGCCAGCCCTAAAATGTACATTTTTTAAAAAGCATGCTTTCTCCCAAGTTACCAGTTGGTCCAAATGATATCAAAATTGATTAAAATTAAGGTTTTTACATAAAAGTTGCTCTTGATACATAAAATATATTCATGCCTTCCAAATGTACTATATTCTACAATATAAAACTATGATATTTTCTTTCAGATTTAAGCATACCTTTCTCCTAAGAAGCAGATATTTTAATAAGAGGTTTGTATCAAGCCAAAATGAGGTCATCAGTCAAGTGATAATTTGCTAACTAAAATTTATGCGATATGCATCCTGTATATGTGCCATGATATTTAGTGATGCAAAAAAATAGAGATTTCATTGTGACAGTTATACGGCACTGCTGTGTCTGACTATTAACATGAAATGTTCTCCATAAAAGTATAACTGTTGTCTGTTATCATTTTACAGGGATTTCACTCCTAGAATGTCCATGGTTGGTAAGAAATAACATTTCTCTGATCACGTTTTATATTTCAAAGAACTTAATACTCAAAATTCTAATAATTGGGGGGTTAGGGAGATAGCTCAGTACAATAAGCACTTTCCTGGCAAGTGCAAGGGCCTGAGTTCAATCCCGAGTTCCACAAAAAAAATTCTAATAATCAAGTGTATTGTTCCAAACTAAATATACTAATATAGGCCCAGATTCTCCTGAAAAAAATTGCTATTAATTACTATTTGATAACCCTATCTTCTGCTGACACTCATTCCAAGCTAAAAAAGACAAATCTCAGTGTTCAAATCCCTCAGGAAAACAGACTTTCTGTGTCTTCAATCATAGTGACAAAATTTGTCTATATACAAGGGCCAGCTTTTTGGCTGTGACACACAGGACTCCCATCTAAGAGTCTGAATAAGCTGCCTCCTAAACTCCCTTCCTGGATGGCTTCAAGGGCAGCAAAGGATGAAAGTGGGCATGAGACTACCCCAACCTACAGCCTCAACTAGGACCTGGTCCCACCTACAAGCTTGAGGGTCACTGGAAATGTGACTGCCCTGTCTGCCAGAGAGTGGATAAGTCAGCCAATTCCCTGCCCTCACAGAAGAACTCAACTACAGCCAGATCCATCAATATTTGACCTGCTTGGTCTTGCTGATGAAGAGATACAACAGAGCTTGGGGCCCACACTGAAGTATCTTTGTCAGAGTCCCAAGTCTTGCTGGACATCTTAGGTTAAAAAAACAAAAACAAAACCTCTTTTCTTGCTGACAGAGATCACACATACAGTGTTCTTCCTGAGGTCTAAAGTCACTATTCCTATTGATCTGGTAGTGCCAAGTCCCTTCACTATGCTTTCTCATATCTCTCCTTCCTCTACTCATTTTACTGTCCTAGACCATAAAGATGCCTTCTTCACTATTCCCTTACAACCAGATTGCCAGGACCTCTTTGCCTTCACATGGATTGATCCAGACATTCTCCGATCTGAGCAACTGACATAGACAGTCCTGCCTCAAGGGTTCAGAGATAAAATGATACATTCAGATCGTAGACCCCATTCCTACTTCTCTTGCTGGGTCCTTTTATCATGATGGTGACATGCTGACTCATAACACCCTGTCTTTTTAAGCATTTTTCAATAATTCTTCAGTCTCCAAGGTAAGCATTCACTAATGAAGAACTTCTTCCCTGGATGAGACACCTGGAACTAGCTTCTACATGGGCATGAACCATCATCCTGTCAACCCTTCTCTCCTCCAAAATGATGCCTCCCATTCAGCAGGAAGCAATCTAAGGCACATCCCCCTTTTTATAACAGCCAAAAGATGGAAATGATATATTCTGGTACTAATATGAATTGCTGAATTATTATGGTGGTCATCTAACATGGCTGAAGCCCTTAAAACTGCAGCTTATCTTCCCAGAGACCACCTGCCCCTTCTTCAACCCAGCCCAGGTTGCAACATCCTTTCACCCTTCCTGCTACCACAGGAAAGACCCCAATCAGCTCCTCCGATATTTCTAAGCATTCCCCTCAAACTCCACCTCTGAAAAATGCCATAAAAGCCCCAGCTTTCTTTGTCTCAGGCCAGAGGACCTGTCTGCCTCAGCTGCCCTCGATCCTCTCTATGTCTTTGGAGTTAATAAAGGTTTCTTTTATAAAAGTTTTATTTGCATTTATTTTATGCTTAATGTATTCCTGTGCCATAACTTTTTGTTTCTTCAGTTTCTTCTGGGATATCTTTTTCTTCTGTGCAACTTCCTCTTCTGGTTTGGGAACAATTTGTTCCTTTTCAGTAAGGATCATCTTCATATGGCAGGGGGTGCTCATGTATGGGTTAATCTAGCCATGAGCTCTATAAGTACGGTGGTGCATCTTGGGTGCTTTGTTCACCTGGATATGTTCAATAACCAGAGAATCTGCATCTAAACCCTTAACTTCAGCATTAGTCTCTGAATTTTTACGCATGTGCAGCAAAAATTCAGCACTTGCTTTGGGCCATCGACCCTGTGTCCAGCCCACTATTTGGCCTGGGCACACCTACCAACTCCACCATTGTAATGCCAGAATGGTACACATTGCTTCTTTAATGTGACATCCTTGAAATACTTGGTGGCCTTTCGGGTATGCATACCCTTGATGGCCTGGGCAGTTTCATGTGTGTTCTTAGAGTGAATGGGAAGATTTGAGCCTCTTGATTTGCATGATTTTGTGGGGTTTTCTGGGTCAAGAGAGTAGTGAACCATTTTCACAGGTCACCTCAGGCCGCTCACAGGAAGAGGAAGAGCAGTGGTTTCTGGGAGAGTTCATGAGAACCAGTGAAGGATTCTTGGATCTTTCCTGTCTTTTTACTGTGCTGTCGAAAACCCCTACCATTTTCACCTGAAGATATTTAATTTTGGTAAGCTCCACACGTAACTAAGTGGGTGAAAGTCTCATTCATGACAATTTCATAAGCAAAGAAACAGCTTTTTTTTTTTTTTTTTTGAAACAGCTTTAATAAACTAAAACTACCTAGGAAAAGAGGAGCCCTAAAAATGGCATGCGCTACTCCAGGTCATCCTGCTAGTCTGACTGGTGGCACTGAGCCCTCTTGAAATCACCTGCTCGCCAGGTAAATGCTGACTGCAGAAGCCAGCAAGGGTGAGGCTGCCTTGAAGAATGATTAACAGATCTGTTCAATTGAGTTGCTTCCTTTCTCCTAAATGCCAAAGCAAATTAACTCCCGAAAAGTACAAGATAGGCTCTTACTTCCTCTTATTGAAGCCTAAGCCAAACTTTCCAAAAAGTAGAACACAGTTGACTATTTCATATTAATTAGTCTAGTCAAACATTTCTATGTTTTACAAAAATGTGAGAATCTGTGTCTATAAATGCCTGAATGAATGTACATGATTTCATAACTGAAGTAGGTAAAATAAAAGCTTTCCAAAATCCTCTCCCTGTGATCCAATACAAAAATAGTGTACTCAGAAAAGAATTCAGATATAAAATTAACTAATTTTATCACAAATAAGTATTGATCATTTTATATTTTATACATTATACATTATTTGTCTGGGGATACACAGATAAACTGAAAAGTGTTTGAATTTAAAGAAGTTAAACTTAATTTATACAGCTAGGCATGATAATACACACTTGTAATCTCAGAATTTAGGAAGCTGAAGCAGGAGGATCATTGCAAGTTTGAGGCCCGCCTGGGCTACAAAATGAGCCCAAGTTCAGTCAGAACTGCATAGTGAGGTTCTGTCTAAAAAAAAAATATAGAACAGAACAGAACAAACCCCAGTTAAGCAGAAAGGTGAGTTTGGCTATAGTAAAGACAATGTGAAGCTGCTCATACTGGCTCATGTCTGTAATCCCAGCACTAGGGAGGTGGAGCCAGAAAAACTGCAAGTTTGAGCCCAGCCTGGGAAACTTGGCATTTTAGTGAGATCTTGTCTCAATTTTTTAAAAGCTAGGGATACAGCTTAGGGCAAGCCCCTGAGTTCCTTCCCCAGTATCAAAAAAATAATTATCCTGATGCTGACAGTTTGCCAGCAGAAAACAAGAATGATAGCAAAAATAAGGCGCTAAACATTTGTTACTTTTTTTTTTTTCCAGTTGGCAGTGAAAGGTAATGCAAGAAATAAAGAAGACAGAGATTTGGTTAAAAGACCAGAAGATGAGACAATTTTTGTTACCTCCTATTTGGGCTGAAAGAGGTCAGATCCTTATTGTCTTCAAGTGGATATAAATGCAAACTATACCACCAGATCTAAGATGGAAAGATATAGAGGATCCATTGTATTCTAGGAGCAGTGGTTCACAAGTGGTTCACACGTGGGTGCAGGATTCTCCAAGATGGGAAGAAAGGACGAATGGGAGATGAATCACATTTAAGTGTTGGAGGGTGTCTTGGGAATTCTTCCATGACTCCTTGGTGAGTCTCTGGGATGCACACAGAAGTCAGCACTCACCAAACCACTTTAATTATCAGCATATTTTGTGATCTGAAAAAAAAAAGCAATCAGTCCCCATTTCCTCTTCAGGGTCAAAGCAATCTACCCCTCATATGCCAGCCATGTGATCTCTATGAACAAGTGCTAAAGCACAGTGTGAAATCCCAATGTCTACACTCCGAGTCTCCTGAGCCGTGAGGCCCCCAAGTGACTGGAAAGCAGCTGAACTTTCCCCAGCAGAGGATCTGGAAGCATCTGGGGGGCCACTCTTGAGGAAGCAGATGGCACTTCTGAAGTCTGCTGGCCCCAGGCACCACAAGAGAACCCCTGGGTGCCTGACATGGTTGTGGGTCCTGTTTTCTGTTGATAGGCTTCTGCTGCTCAATAAAGGCAACTCTGTCTCTGTGTACGTGGCACACACATTTTCAAAGAAAATACATAATTTTGTTTAAAGGGAAAAATACATTGAAATATAGAGCATGATAAAAAGATATCTATGTAAAAGTTTTAAAAAGGCAATTTGCAGTACTGTAACCTCCAACAGCAATGAAGTACATGGCATACATGGGGGACAAGTCAGGCAAATAGAGGCAGAGCTCTGAACAGTGATGGACCGCTGTCTGGGGTGACTGGCCCAAGCTGAGGACTCACTAATGGCAGTGTTACCATGTTCACAAGCTCTGGCTTTATCAAGCATCTCACAGAGCATGAGGATGGAGCCTTGATGTAAGTGAGCATTTTGACTCTTGGATCTTGTGAGGTCACATTTTACTGTTGCAGTGCAGTGAGTAAGTGCTGAACAGACACCCATATTGATTTTGTGTATCTGTGAACTTGACCTCTGTACTTCCCTCAGTTCCTAAGAAATTGCAATGCTATTCTAGCTCACCCAGGCGTAGACCCACCATTGCAAGGAACTCCAAAGTAGATTTCACTGAATGGAATATATCAAAGGACTACCTTGAAACTTCACATCTTTGTACATAAATAGCAAATATTTCCCTTAACATATCTCACTACCCATTTCAAGGTGAGGACTCAGGACATAAGTGAACCTGTACTGTGACATCCTGTAACTCAGTGATGTCCTAAATTTTCTGATGAAGGAGATTATGGGGCCACAGAGGAAAGTGATCAACGATGTAGAGTGTGCCTAAGGAGAGTCACATTCTCTCATTCTCTCAGGCTTTCACAGGAAGCAAATTGGTCAAGCAATGGCTGTGACTCATCCACATGGCTGACACTCACAAAGGATCTACAAACTGCGGTACAGGGTTTCAGGGTAAATCCTGAGGGGATTTGACTGACTTGTCAGAAACAAAAGTTACATTTCTTGTTATATAGGTTTTGCTTTATCTTGGTCTTAACCATCCAGGAGAAAAGTATAATAACAAGGTATGAAAAGTAAAGACACATTAATATGCTGAGCTGGAAAAGGCTCAAGTCAACAACTTCTTACATTGCCAGTCCTATGGATAACCCACTACTATTATGGACTAATGGACTATATTGGATTATCTTGCTGAATTCATGCACCTACAATAGTTAAATGACAATGGAATACCCATCTCTGACAAAACTAAACAAAAAAAGGGGATATAACTGAAGGACCATTTTGTACATGTATATACAAAATAGGATTGATATATAGCTACTTTCTCTTAATTCAATTAGAAGAAAGATTTGTACTAATAGTGTTTAGGACATCATGTCTGCATCTTGTACTATGAATAACCACTAAGAAGACAGTAATATGCAATATATTAATTCTTGAAATTGTCCTATTAATCAGTTTTGAAACTATCTCATTACTATTTGTTTCTCAATAAAAGTAAAAAAAAAATTCTCGTTACTCAGATACATAGCTCTGGGTTCAGTTTTCCACTACATCCCCCATAGGCTATTGCTATATTAACCAGAGCTATGTCGGGGCAACATAGTCTGGGATGTCATGTTAGAGCTACGCCACAGTGAGCAAGCGTGAGCAAGTGAAGAGAATTCCAGCCAACGCATCTGGCTGAGGTAAGCTGACAGACAGGGTGTGGGCATGATTTGCACCGTTGTCTCCTTTCTTTACAGTGCCTCCTACTCATGGTAAACTACTGAGGCCTTCTAGGGCCACACATCTAGTGAACAGGGCAAGACAACCTGAAGTCTTAAAAATAAGTACCTTCAACTGAAACAGTGATATTGTACATCTTTCCTTTATAAACTCTGAAAAATTTCTTCTTTGGAACAATTTGTAAATTCATTTATACTACTGCATTGCCTTCGCTGTTGCTGTTATTTGCAGCAAACTTTTTCACCACTCTTAATGAAGAGTGTGAAAATGCACCCAGAACACCACATACTTGAGAGCATATTTTTATGTTTCTAAAATTGAATTTCTTTTCTATTTTTGAATCATCTTCCATGTGAAATTATGCGGTGTGTCCATGTTGCCTGATAGGATGGTAAAGCGCTCAGTACGGTCAGCTGCCCTGGGGACCAAGCTGCGAATGCAACACTTCTCCCCACAGAGCCAAGGGGCTACATCAGCCAGAGGGAAGGAGAGGAGAGGCAAAGTGCGGGGATTTGGGACAATTCAAACCTTAGTTAATCTAAAAATGACTACTGTTCCCTAGTTTTGAAACTTAAAATAATTGCTTCTAGTAGATAGTTTTGCTGTTAATCTAAAAAATGCGAATCAAGACAAATGGAATTGTATTTCTCTTCCCACAATAAAAATACATTTTTCAATTTATGTATTTATTTATTGATAAAGGGTCTAGCTATGCAGTTCAGACTCATAGTGATCCTCCTACCTCAGCCTCCCCAGTGCAGGTATTATAGCTGTGTGCCACCACTCTGGCGCAGCATGCAGTTCCAGGGATCAAATTTGGGACCTTGAGCTTGCCAGGCAGGCCCTTATGCCACCCCCATTTTACAATTTATTTCAACTGTCTTTGAACTTTGTTTCCTGAATCTATATTATTTTGGGAAATATATGGTATCTAAAGAATCTTTTTTTAAAAAATGTATTTAGTGCAGGGTCTACAGGGCGGCACTACACAAATTGGACTCACAATCATCCTTCTATTTTCAGCCTCCCAAGCACTAGGATTACAGGTGGGCACCACCACACCCAGCCTCATTAGCTGTCCCAGTGCTCCCTGTGGACAAGGCTGGCTCGGCTTGCGGTGCCAAGGATTGAATCCCAGTCCCTGCCCTCTGCCTAAGCAGGAGCTTTATTCCACTGAGCTATCTGGCTGGCCCCAAAGAATCTTATTTAATCATTTAAAACTAAGTAAGTGATATTAAAAAATAAGCGTATTATTTAGCTACCAATTACTTTAGTCCCTCAGTCACTCACAAAATAATCAAAGTTTCTATGCCCTGGTCTGTCTCATTAATTAAATTCCAATTTCCCATCTCTTCTTCCAAAACTTCTATCATAAGTAAAATTACATTAAATTTACTATAGCACATAAAGTCTATGATTACCAGCAAAATTTCCCATTTCACTTACTTTTTACACATTATCTAGCAAGTGCTCCATTATGGACAAAGGATGAGGTCTTCATCAAGGAACTGCAAGGCTTCCACGGCACTGATAGACCAGCGCTGCCCAGTGCACTCCTCTGCACAGTGCCCCATTCGTTGTGGAGATGCGTGGTGGTGCTCCCAGCTGCTCACTGTTTGAGATTCAGATCCGTTTGCTTCCACTAACTGCTCCACACACAGTGGACGCTCCAGTCCGCAGGCTGTGCCCCGTGCGTGCCATGGTTCTCGCGGGAGCGTCCTCTCTTCACTCGTCTCCTACTGTAAGCCCTCCAATCCATTAAGGGCTGTTTTTGTTAGACTCTAGGTCAACACAACTAAAGTTGTCTGATCAGATGCAACTCCACTTAAAGTATAATTTTAAGATATCTAAAAAGTCAATTTTGGTAAAAGAATCTATCTTTTCCTTGTAGTGGATGAGTTTCACCCCTTGAAAATTGTTTCATGTGTATTTTTACTCTACATGCTTCAAATGTTTCAAAAGCTCTTGCTTGATTTACTTACAGCACTTTAGCTTTGATTCTGTGTTTGTATGATTCTACATTCTATATTTATAGAAATAAGATTCAATTTAATGCATTATATTAATAAAATTGATGTTTTACTCATCTAAACATTTTCTTGGAATTTTCCAAATTATCATGGTAGTGAAGATCAAAATTAATATTGTATATTTTTATGAATTAATAAGTATTTAAATTAATTCTACACTTTATCCCATTGGCATAACTTCATATAATCTGAATTACTTTTGTACAATAAACTATTCATATTTAATGAACTATTATTATTTTGAATAATAATGAAAACTTACAATAGGTCATTTACAAATACTTTGTTGCATTTTATTTAACTACATAAATATATATGGAAAAACAGATATAGTATGTATAGATAGTGTATTCTATAGATACTGTAATATGTAATCTTTGCCCTATTTTATATATTACAGATTTTCAAAATGAAAATAATAAACATATCAACCATGAGAACTACTTATAAATTCTGATTATTTTCTTTGGTTTGTTTTTGTGTGCTGAATATTTCTCACCATAATTGAGATCAGTCTATGTACACTCATAGCTGAGTGTAATGTTTTTATGTAACAGAGTAGTCATTTTACATGTTATTTCATGATTTCCTTAAACAGAAATTTTAGTAGCAATCTCATAAATTATCTATAAAATTTCATAATGATTCCATCAAAAAATCAGAAATTGTTAATGAATCACAATCTACTTATTTAGTGAGGCTACAAGTTTGGAAAATTGTCCATTGTTTTACCAATCTAGCTCTTTATTTTTGTTTGATTTTCTTTCAATTCTTAGAAATATTTGACTCTATTTACCTATAGTGAAATTCTTCTTTATATAGTTCTAATTTTGAATAAACTTTCATTTGTCACAGTTTTAATTTTAAATTTATTTATGAAATATGCTATCTATATATCATATTTGAAAAAATTATTCAATAGACAAAAACTTTAGAGTTTTTGTTGATTTTTTTCTAAAGCACTGGATATGTCCAGTGGCCGGTAAAGCCAAGAGAAAGGAGTATAGGGTTGGTTTTTGTTGTTGTTTTTAAAATGTATCTGGTTGTTGCAGAGTCTCACTACCAGCTTGGACTCCATGGTGGTGATCCTCCTGCGTTCAGCCTCTGCAGCACTGGGATT
The DNA here is from genome assembly GCF_000260255.1 of Octodon degus. Taxonomy (NCBI): domain Eukaryota; kingdom Metazoa; phylum Chordata; class Mammalia; order Rodentia; family Octodontidae; genus Octodon; species Octodon degus. The sequence continues at coordinate 3,322,877 of NW_004524718.1, forward strand.
ACAGGTGAGCTTCACTACACCTGGACTTGGGGGTGGGGCTGGTGTGACATGTGTTGCCAGGGATCAAACCATGGTCCCTGAGCTTGCCTAAGCAGACACATTAGTCTGCTGAGCTATCTCACCAGCCCGGAGTATAGGTTTTGATCTGACATTCAACATACACACATTGAAAGCATTCCATTTAGATAACAATGTTGTTTGAGTTCACATATACAATTTAGAGTCCTTCCCATTAGACAGTAAGTGTGAAGAAGTAAAAGTAATAATTCTGTAGCCAGACCAACACTGTAACCACTGACCCCAATTCCACAGGTAGACACGAATGACTGGGTAAACAAAGCAATGTGTTGCTTTAGGGACCAGATACCCTAATTCAGGAATATGTACAGATCTATTTGTGTGCCGATGAAAAGAAAGGAGGAGCTGACCAAATGGCTCAGTGGATTAAAGTGCCTGTTTAGGCAGACACAGGGGCTGGGGTTTCAATCCCCAGGCCTGCAGTGCCTGCCCCACCCCTGGGGCGTGCTGAGATAGCAATTGAGATGGGCATGGTGGCGTGCGCCTGTAATCCCTGCTCTTAGGAGGCTGTAAACAGGAGAATCACTACAAGCCTGATCTAGTAGTGAGACCCTGAACACCCTGTAGCCCCTTCCCTAAAATACAGGAAAAAAAAAAGAAAGAAAAAAGGAAAGGAACAGCATGTAATAAGCCAGAGAAGATGCATTCAGTTTAGCCTAGAGATCTTTTTAAGTAAGATCTAATTGCAAACTTAAGTTTGAAATGCTCTTCATAGACCCATAGATGAAATTATACTGAATCTTGCCTGAGATATCTCTCCTTGTTTCCCTAGAATTAGAGCAATATTAGCGCCAATAAAATTCCAAAATTGCTGAGAACTAAGGCTGGTGTCATCACAGCACGTTGTTTCACCAGTTCCCATCTGAGTTTCTATGGCTTTTAAACAGGCATTTTAGAAAAGGTTAAGAAGGAAAATAATAGACAACTGTCTACATTAATAACTTTTTCTGGGCCATATTACTTAGTATAACTACAACCTTAAAATTTGGGCAGGGACTAGAAGTTGTTATTCATCAATATTTAAACTCGGCAGTTCTTACTAGTTTTCAGTGACTCTGTATCAGTGTTTGCAAAGTCAGTTAAGTTCCCACAACCCACTTGTTATTCCAGCTGTCTCATCCAGGGAAACCATGTTTGGAGACAGAGAAACATCATATCATAGTGAGGGGACCTGAGAGACTTTTGGAGAATCTCCTAGGAAACATTGTGTACTAGACAGGTTCTTTTTGTCTGTCTCCAAGCAGAGGTGTAAAATTCCTCCTGCCTAAGAAGCATGAGACAGCAGCAGTGCTATAAAAAGAACATACATACTTTTGTTTTGCCTTCAGTTCTCACAGGTGTTAGTGGAATATATCTGTGTGAGCATAAGGTGATTTCCTGAATTTTTAGCATTTGCAGAAGAGTTTGCAAAAGCACACAGAAACAAAAATAATATAGTAGTAAAAAATCTTGAACGGCTGAGGACAGGGCTTCATGGTAGAGGAACCCTGGGTTCCTGGGTCTTCTGTGGCATTAATCCTGAGCCAGGTAACCAGACACAGTGAAGGTTATGAACAAAGTGGAAGCCTAGGTCAGTCTCTGAACTGAACACAGGGAAAATCCCACACCTGCACAGATATGAATATGAAAAAGATACCCTAGAGGCAAAAGCAGGAACCTTCAGTAAATGGTGCAGAGAGGAATAATTAACCAGAATGAAAAAGGAAAAAAAAATTAACTCTCATTTGTCTAGAAAACTAAGTAATTAGCTTGGTGTAGACTAGATGCTCAAATATGAGAGGCAAAACTTTAACACTTTAAGAAGAAAATATAAGAGAAAAAAGGGCCGGGGAGATGGCTCAGTGGAATAAGTGCTTCCCTGGCAAGCATGAAGGCCTGAGTTCAATCCCCAGTTCTGCAAAAAAAAAAAAAAAAAAAAAAAAAAAAAAATACTTTTTGGTATTTACACTCTATAAAAAAGTATTTTTGAGAGAGCGGAGAAGTTATAGTTCCTTACAATTTTAACAAACTTGCTTATATTAAATTAACTACTTTTTAATACTCCATTCAAAAATTAAAAAATACATTAAAAAAAATAAAAAAGAAACAACAAGATTAAAATGGAGCTAAGTTATTTGAAATACGCATGATTAGCCAAAGATTCATAAATGGGTATATATAAAAATGTTCAGATATGTTTTAAAAAGAATAAAATTCAATTTAAAAAATGCATAAAATAAAGAGGCATTCCACGGAAGAAAAGACTAAATGATGAATAATGTTTTAGAAATTATTTAGAACTCAGGGAAATATAAATTAATAGTAAAAATATCTGTACGTGCCAGAAATAGTAAAAATATCTGTACGACCCCAGAAAACATTACTCTGACAATTCTAATCTTTAGAGAGCATGTAGATAACCAGGGAGAAAAAAAAAATGACACAATTACTTTGGAAAACAACTCAATAATATTTGTAAATTAAATTCACAGACCATAAAATCCTCAACTCCTCAGCATAAAACCATGATAAGTTGCTGTAAATATGTACCTTATACAAATGAAAAATTAGAAGTTCTGGTATTATTGCTCATTGTAGAAAACTGTGCTACTTTTAGGCAGGAATCGTGTCCATGGTAAGATGATGTCACACAGCAGTGAGCTGGATGAGCAGAGTCACCCACAGCAGGTGAGTACACAGTAGAAGTACAGCTTTGAAAGTGAATGTGATTCATAAAACCTACATGAATAGCATGTCATTCTTGTAAAATTAAAATACTATACTACATAAATAATGGATCATAAGGAGATACATAGATAAGCAATTAACTTGAACAAAAAGAAGGCAAAGGCCACAAACAACAATACACTGGGATATAAAAGGAAGAACACAGCGAAGGAGCCACTAATATTTACATATGTGTAGCTTTTTTTTTTTTTTTCTTTTTTTTTGGTATCGAGAATCGAACCCTGGGTCTCACACTTGCGAAGGCAGGCGCTGCGCCACTGAGCTACAGCCCCCACCCGAAATGTGTCACAAATTACATAGCAATGTGCAATTGGAGCGAGCAATCATTGAAACCTAATCAGAAACAATCTCCAGGGCTTCATACAAGAAAGGGGTCTTAGCTTAAAATGGTGAACCTTAGAACTCCCAGTTTGAATGATGGCCTCATCTATGTAACTTACAGGGCGATAATCTAGTTTTCCTAACTACTTACTTAGTAAACTTATTATTTGGTATTATTAAATAATAAATTTGGTATTATTAAACTTATTATTATTTGGTATATTTGATATTTAGATATAACACACCTAAATGATTTGTATTCTGCTAGCTGTCTTTGCCATATCAATTATATTTTTCCAGTTAATTAAAGCACAACAGTAGCAATTGTTATTTTATGATTAAGAATCATAGGAAAAATTAAACAGGTTTAAAGGCAAATCAGTCTAAAACTTAACAAATTAATTAAACTTGGATAAACTATTGTTACTTGTATTTCACTTTTTTTTTTTTTTTTTTGTATTTTTTTTAGGGAAGGATCTACAGGGTATTCAGGGTCTCACTACTAGATAGGACTTGTAGTGATCCGTCTGTTTACAGCCTCCCAAGAGCTGAGATTGTAAGAGCTCGCCACCACAGCCACCACACCAAGTCTCAATTGCTTTCCCAGTGCGCCCTGGAGGCAGGGCCAGCAGGGCAGGCCCAGGGATCAAGCCTCTGGGCCCAGCGCCAGCTTGCAGGTGCTTTAATCTGCTGAGCTATTTGGCTGGCCCTTGTATTTCACTTTCATTATGTGAAAAATGTGTATGCATAGTGGCTTGTTTACCTCAGTCTATACAATTTTTGTTTGTTTCTGAGCATACTCAAGGATACATACAATTTTATTCTTGGAAGTGTCTTTAGATCCTCTTTAAAAACTGAATATAGCTTTTGAACCTCTTTAAAAATTGAATATAACTAAGAAGTTAAATATAGTTTCTTAGTTCCTCTGTGTGTGTTCGTGTATGTATTACTAGGAATTAAACTCAGGTCCTGTACATTGAACTATATTTCCAGTGTCTCTTTTTTAGTTAAAGTTTTAAATTTTAAAACAGATTTTCACTAACTTGCCAAGGTTGGGCTGAAACTTGTGCTCCTCCTGTCTCAGCCTCACAGAGTTCTAAGGTTGTAGGCAGACACCCCCATGTCCCAGCTGCCTTAGCGAGGCTGGGTTTATGTGTTCCTGTAACTACAGAGCTGCAGCCCTTGCATTAGTTTTCAGTACTGGATGAATCTAGGACCTTCTATCTGACTGATACGACCAGCCATTTTTTTTTAAATTTTCTATTTTCACATAGGGGGTCACTCAGTTGCTCAGGCGGGGCTTACACTTGCGATCCTCCTTCTTCAGCTTTCCAAAGTGCTGGAATTACATTTGCCTGTTAAATGACCAGCTTGGAAATACTTTTCTTATTGTATGCTACATGTACAATCACTGCATGTTAGCTCAGCTGTTCAGGGTAGAGGAAAAAAGGTCGTTGTATGTAGGCATGCATTACTGTGGGCGAAGGGGTTTAACACGCTCACACACTGAGGGCGAGACACAGGGGCTAATGTGACAGCAAACATCACACACAGTCTTTCAACACAACTGAGTACTGTGTTCAGTTTTGGAGAGCAGGTGTTTGCTGGCAGACCTGGGGCAAATCCCCCAGCTGAAGAGAAAGCAAGGGGGTCAGTGGACTGTGTCCTGCTTGGATCCATCAGCAGAGGATGAATAAAAAGACTGACATCTGCAGAGCAGACAGGCTTATGAAACTCGTTCTATTTGATCAGAAGTTATACTAAGCAGTATTTTTAATTGCAAATGACCAAAGCTAACTTCATGCAAAAAAATTATTATCATGTTTTGATCCACATACGAGGACAGTTACCCAACTGGATTGAGCAATAATTGGATACAAAGAATCTGTTATTATTTTCCAGAAGTTCTCCTTCTTTCTTTCATCTTTGGTTGTCTGCATTGTCAATATAGTGGCAAAAAGGCCTCAATAAATCCTCATTTCCATGCTTCCTTTTCAGAGGTCTTTTAAGATTCATACTTGCCTTTTAGCCACCATGAAATTTTGTCATATGAGAAATTTCGCATGATTATCATATTTCATTAAATAATTCCTTTAAGGTATGTGGCATTGCAACGAGGTACAGTATTAAATTTGATTTGTAGTAGAACCAAAACTTTTAGAAAAATCTTAAATACACAGTGTCTTTTGTATTGGCACAGAATTCTCTTTTGAAGCGCTGCACTAACATACAACCTGTTTCACCACACTTAAGTTACGTGGTGGTGAATTATCCACTTACTTTTGGGCCTCGAATGCACCCCTGTGTTTGGCTTTGAAAGATGTATGCAATGTCTGCTTAACATGGGCTGTGTCTATATATTATATCTCTCTAGAAGCAGAGATTTCTGAAGTAATTAGAAAGCAAAGCAATACTGGTAGTCACAGAAGGAATCCCTTTTCCTTATGTCCGGTCATTTGAAACTTCTACAATTACAGTTTAGGTTATTTCTTTTCCCTGCCACTTTGCTGTTTATGTGAAAGAGAGGCTTGTTGAGGAGTTGGGATCTGTGTTTTCCTGCTGCTGCTTATGTCTGAGAAATTGCTCTGAAGTACAGGAGAAGAGGCCGGAGGCTGTGCCTGCACACACCCCTCGGAAAGCGCAGACGCTGTAGAGCAGCGCTTGCCTTCCTGGTGAAGGTGCGGCTAGTGAGAATGAGTGAAAAGCACAGGGCCCATCTTCCAGCTAAAAGCACCCAGATGTGTGCCAAACATCCCCTAAGAGGCCACACAGCCTGGAGCTGAGGTCCTCCTGGTGCGTAGACCCTGGTGCACAGGACCACTAGCTAGGGAGAGAGGAGGCCTGGGCCTGAATGGAAGGTGTGTGCATCACCAGTCTTAGTGCCACGTTTCTCTAAATGCCCTCAAAGGTCCACTGACATAAGAAACACGTGCCTGTTCCCCTCTGATATTTAACTTCTGCTGCTCGGGCCCAATTCTCTCCCCTTTCCCATTCTCTTCTGTTAGCAGTTACAGTTTGAGGATTCATCAGTCAGATTGAAGGACTGGTGGCCAACAGGTTTGGGAGTGGCTGTCCACTCTCTTGTTACTTCTGTGTCTGACCCTCCAGGCTCAATTTGCTTAGGGACAGGGAGAAATTTACACCTTCATTTCTTACTCTGAGCCATCTTAAATCAGAACAGTAAAAGTATAATGAGTGCTTTGTATCTCAAACAATACTTAAAGTTCTTCTGTAATGGATTTGTGCCGTTGTCTGCTATGACTCTCAAACACATATCACAAGTTTAGCGATTTGAAGTTATCCACATTTATTACCTTCCAGTTCTCTAAGTCAGAAGTCTGCCTGGGAGGGTCTTGTCACAGTTTTCAGAGCAGCATTTCAAATTGCAGACTCTAATGCAGATCCATTTCTTTTGTTTATTGAGGTTCTAGGCATAATTCCTTTCCTTGTGAGTGTAGGACTTAAATCCATTTAATTGATGCCTCTTTAGAAACCACTTGAATTCCATGGCTTAGGGCACTCATTCCTCCTCTTTAAAGTCAACATCTGTGAGCCAAATTCATTTCCTGCTTCAGATCTCTTCTGCCTCTTCTTTACTCAAAACATCTTTCTCACTGAGTTTCCTGCCTTTATTATCTACTCTTAAGGATAGATGTGATTATATTGGGTCCATCCCTGTAATCCTTTTATTTGTAATATAGGAGATTGAACTCAAGGCCTTTGAACTAAGCTTCATTCTCAACCCTTTATTTTTTATTTTGAGACAGTCTCACTAAGTTGCTAAATCATCCAACCTAGGTTAGAACTTGTGATATTCCTGCCTCAGCTTCCCCTAGCCCTAGATTATAAGCACACACTATAATCACTCATTGTATTGTCAACTGATTAGTAACCTAATTCCTACTTCAAAATCTCTTGTCTGTAAGGTAACATATTTGTGGGTTCCAGATATAAGAATGTGGTGCTCTTTATGGGCCATTATATTGCTTAAATGAATCCAAAAATATTTTGTTTCATAAAGACTGATTTTTATATTTGACATATACGATATCCTCTGTCAGTGTTAAGTATCTAAATTAAAGCAATTCCCTTGGGCCAGTGAGATAGCTCATGGGAATAAGTGCCTGCTTAAGCAAGCACAGGGACTGGGCTTAGATCCCCAGCACCACACACTATGTCAGCACTGCCCCTGAGTGCCCTGAGTGGGCCACTGAAACCCAGTGTGGTGGTGTGGTGGCCCAACTCTGTAATCTCAGTGCTGAAAACAGGATCACTATGAGTCCCAGCTGTGGAGTGAGACATTGTACCAAATACATTAAAAAATAGAGAAAAAAAGAAAGAAAGAAAGGAAGAAAAAATAAAAAATAAAATGAATTGATAGTTGTATCTTAATACTTGAACTCATTCATTTAACAAATTCATGGACCCTGCCAATAATGCTAAGGTTCTTCTAAGAACTCCAAGCCAGCAACATGCCTACTGTCACCTCTCATCCACTCCTTGACCAACATTCCCAAAATGTAGTGATTCTAAGTAGACAAAAGTCCTTGCATGTCTTTAACAAAATCAGTGAAGGTTCTGACGCTTTGATTTATCATTATTTTTTCTCATGCATATTATACAGCCTTTCCTGAAAATCTCTTTTGCATTGTTAAAGAAAATTATTTAATAATACTAACTGAAACTCTCTAAGGAAGACTTTATTCAGGATTATCCTAGACATGACTGAAAGATATGATGAACGTTTAAATAAAAAAATTATTACAGTAGATGAACCGTTTCCCAAAACAATAAGATAATTGTGTTTAAACAAGGGGAAAATTATTGAGTATTTTAAGGGGCACTTATGGCAATGTATATTTTACTGTAGCAATTCTTAAATTCAAGCATTCAGTGCTGTTTTGACCATCTCATTTCTCAAACTTTTATGGCAATTTCTGTCCAAATAACAACATTACGGTGTATCCTCATTTACCTTCTTCCTTGGATCTGGTACCACAAGATTTTAGCTCTGCCCCAAAGTCAAAATGACCATGAAAAGTAAATGTCATGCATCGATTCAGTACATCAAGGCAGCCAGGACGACACAGCTAAACACTCAGGTAAGAGGACTCTGAGAACTGCTTCAAGAAGTGGCAAGAAAGATGGCGTAAGTGTGGTCTAAGTGATGGGCAATATCTTGAAGGGGATTGACGGTAATGTAATTTTTACTATAATAAAATTCTAAGAATCTAAACATTCACCATATATTTTGATTATATGACATACAGAAATGATTGAAGGTGGAGAAAAAGATCAGGCTCATTTCCAAATATGGACAAATAGAAATTTATGCTCAAAGAACTAGAGGTCAGTGAATGGAATACTAAAAACTACTTCAGGGAGAAGAGGAATTCAGGCTGCACTGACTTCTGAAGGTCTTTATGAAGACAGGCCTCAGCAATCAGGGAGAGAAGACAATGTCTGAGGGTGAGAAGGCTCACCATCAAACAGATCACACACTGGGAGAGGTAGAGTCTTGCTGACTTAGTAGTCTTGTGCTAAACCTGGATTTTGCAGAGAAGCACACAGATGTCCCTGGGAGAAGGTGCAAGAGGTCAACTACAATTTGGTCAAGTAGAGGGTCTTTGCCAGTATCTAATAAAAAAATTCCTTGACATAAAGGTTTTGTTTTATTCTTTTAGAAATTAGTAGTTTCCTGTCTTTAAAATGCTAATAAAGTTCTATAATTTCTAATCTCTTCTTTCCCAAAAGTCTCTTCAAAACCCACAAGTTTTAACATCAAAATAATATTCACAGAAAAACATGAAATCTTGCTGAAATTATAAAGTTATAACAATAAAATATTTCTTAATAATATCTTGAGGGCTTATTAATGAAGACATTAAAAGAAAACTACTGTATTATTCAAAATGTCAACTAAAAATACAATTAGGATGCATAAAACTATTTACATGTCTGTAGTAATAAAGAATACATTTTTCTAAGAAAATTATGCCAAATTTTATTATATCCACAAATACTAAAAATAAGACTCAATTAAAAACATATTAGTCAGCAACTAAGGACTTAGTTCTATGCATTCTTTCTGTGTCTAGACTGCTAATATCAAGAAAATTCTCCAGTTTGGGTTAAGAATTAACTATCCATAATGGAATGGAAGAAGATATTTGTGAACCATACATTTCAACTAATGTCAAAAATATATAAGGAACTCCTACAACTCAGTGGGGGTCTCTCATACTCGTATCAAATAAAGCAGTTTAAAAATGGGGAAAAGACTTAGGCACCTCTCCAAAGCAGGCAAGCAAATGCCTGATAGTTATCTGTAGTAATAAAGAATACATTTTTCTAAGAAAATTATGTCAAATTTTATTATATCCACAAATACTAAAAATAAGACTCAATTAAAAGATGTTCAGTGCCACTAATTATCAAGAAAATGTACACAGCTGTTAGTATGGCTGTTAACAAAATAGAACAAATAAAATGTTACCATGTGTTGGAAAGAATAGAAGGAAATTGGAGCCCTTGTGCTAAATAGTGTAGTTACTATGAAACACATTATGATGGTCCTTCAAAACATAAAATATGGAATTTCCAGGGCTAGCAATTGCCTTTCTGGGTTTATATGTAAAAGAATTGCAATCAGAGTGTTTAAGACACCTATATTCTGGTGTTCGTTGCAGCATTTTTTTAAATAGCCAAAATTAGGAATGAGAAAATGTCAAAAGAACAGTGAATAAAGGAAATGTCGTGTATACACACAATGGAGTATTACTGAGTTTCACAAAAGAGGAAAAATTCTATTGTATGTAACAGCATGGATCTGTCTTGAGGATACTAAGCAATATGGGTGAGCCAGTCACAGAAGGAAAGATATTTCATGATTTTACTTGCATGAGGCAATCTAATACTTAAACTCAAGAAACAAAGCAGAATGGTGGCTTTGATGGGTTGGAGGAAGTTGGGAAATGGAGAGACGGTGGCAAGATTGATGCAAAGTTTCAGCTAGGCAAGAAAGCAACTGCGCCCAGAATGCAAGATTAGAAGTTCTGGAGATCTGCTCTATGACACTCTGCTTGGAGCTGGCATTACTCTACTATCACTTAAAATGTAAGATGGTAGAAATTTCATAAAGTATTCCACTATGACAAGAAGGAATGACCAAAAAGAAAGCACTTAATGTGAGAGTTAGCTATGGAGCAGAGATGATCATTTCCTCTTGGTCTTATGGAAACATACAATGCATGAAGAATCCCTATCTGTAAATTCTGTTGGCATGAATGTTTGCTTGCTCACATAACTAATGCAGAACTCATTTAATTTTACATTTGTTTGTTTCAGTTTTTAAGTTTAACTGCTGAATAAAAATGGTATATTCTTTTTTTTTTCAAAGTTTTATTGATAAACAGCAATGAGACAGTTTCAAATCAAATCGGGAGTACAGTTTCAACAAATAATACACTGCATATATT
>NW_004524718.1:3340846-3367153 GCF_000260255.1 Octodon degus
GGGGGGCGGCCCGAGGGGCTGGGAGAGGGTCCGGCCCACGCTGCGCCTGGGCTGTGACTCAATGGTATATTCTTAACATATAAAAGCATAGTGTTTAGTGCTTACTTCAGCCGCATATACTAGCAACACGATGTTTTAATATTCCTTTATATTGTGAAATGATTGCCACAGTAAAGCTAGTTAACATTTTCAGGACAATATACTTATCATGGTGTGTGTGTATATGTGTATGCGTGTCTGTTCAAAGCACTTAACCTGTTCTCTTGATAATGTAATGGCTGGGATTGGATATATTGCCCATGAGAGGCCAAATTAAAAGGATTTACAGAACTTTTATTAATAAGCTGGTGACCTATGTGCTCCCCTCCCCTCCTGGGAAGACAAAAAAGGCCCAGTTCTTTGGTTCCTACCTGCTTTTATAGTTTCTTTGTTGCTATGGCAACCGAGCAGGAATGTGATTCCCTTGTATTCTATAGGTGCAAGGTCTCAGGCAGAGGGATTAATGGCAGAGCATGGGTATACAGTATGTCTCTTATTGCCCTAAATAAGTCTTGTCTTTTCCTTATCTCCTATTGTTTGTGAAGTTCTGGCAGGGCAGGGGAAAGAGTGAGAAATGGGGTAATTTAGGCAAGACTGCTTCTGTGTGAATACTTCAGGCAGGGGTTAAACTAAATTGAATTCTGCCTCAGTCTCTTCTACTTCAAAAAGTGAATAGGGTATTATGCTAGAGGCCATCCCTTACAATAAATTGTATACTGTAAAGTCCCCTTCAGGTCCTTGTCTCAGTCCAAAAGATTAATATTTGTAATCCCAAAGATATGTTATTGAAATCCCACAAAGTTAATTCCAATCTACCACTCCCAGTGCAACCCACAGTAAAAGTAAAGACACTAAAATATATTTATTACTGGGGAGCCAAGGAGCCCTAAGTCCTGCCACAAAGATGGCTTTGTGGAACAAAGAGGCTGACCCAAGGCCTCACCTGGATTTTATTCAGTGGAGGAGGAATGGTTTGAGGAGGTATGGCTGAGAATTATGGGAAAGAGGTGAGTACTGTGAACTGAGCTAGGTGGGTGGACTACATTTACCTCTGCCATGTGCAGAGAAGAGGGCCAGCCAAATAGCTCAGTAGATTAAAAAGCCTACAAGCAGGTATAGGGGCCTGGGGTTTGATTCCTGGGCCTATTGTGCTGGCTGCGCACTAAGGAGGTGCTGAGACAGTGATTGGGACTGGGTGTGCGTGTGTCTGTAAATCCCAGTACTTGGGGGCTATAAATAGGAGAATCACTATGAGTCCGATCTAGTAGTGAGACCCCGAACACACTGTAGTCCTTTCCCTAAAAAAAAGAAAGAAAGAAAGAAAGAAAGAAAGAAAGAAAGAAAGAAAGAAAAAGAAAAAAATACATATGCAGGGAGGCTATAGAGAAAGTAACTTGCATTATGCTATTGAGATAGTATCTAATGTTTCAGGGGTCTGGTGTTTCAGCTCTGATTTAATCTTTCAAGCCTCAGGAAATCAGAGCCTCTATCTTGAGGCTCAATCCCACCTGGTGGCATGGAGCATTGGCTCTTTGTCCTGTCTCAACCTGGCTCACATTAAGGAGCAGCAGATATAGATTACCAGGGAAACATGTACACCACCTTCAACAACTATCACCAGCACCTCGGCTAGACAAATACACATTGCTTAAGGCCAATTGAAAGGATAAAGAGAAGTCCTAGCCAGCTCTGTACAGAACAATACGAGGAAATAGGGTCAGGCTCAGTCAAAATGGAGACAGTTGCTCTTCTTTCAAGGAGAGCTGCTCAGGTGGTCCTCCACAGCATACGTTACTATTTTTCAAATCAGCTCTATCTATTTTTAAGGGCTGATCAAACTATGTGGTGAATGTTTAAATTTTAAAAACTGATTACAGTAAAAAGCACACTGGCATTATTCTATATCAAAATTCTCCATCTTGCTTTGAAAGCATTTTTCTTATAATTCTTGCCACTTTCTGAGGCAGATCTGGAAATCTTTTTGAAGACTGTCTCTAGTGTGCTGTGGTAGCTGCTTTCATGTCTTAAATTAATTAAAAAATGTTTACCATTATTTTTGTCAAATAAAAACCTTACAATGTGTCCTCATCCACTTTCTCATAGGATTTGGAACCATACATTAGAGATAGGAGTCAGATGCTTACTGCCCCGAGGGAGCAAGGAACAAAGAAAGAGCTGGAGGAAAACATCTCTTTGCAATTCCTGCTAGCTGGAGACAAGGTAACAGATTCCTGGCAGCCCTGTCTGTTCTTTGTTCCTTTACCTGGGAAGTTACCACCTAGTGATGTGCAAACTTAGTTTGGTGAATGTCTGAAGGGGATGTAAATACAGCTTGCTTACACCAAATTAGTTATGCACACTCCTCAGCCTGTTTGTAGCCCTCAACAAATGTGAGAAGTTTCCAGGGCTCAGGGCTCACTTAGAGAGAGATCCCTGGGACTAATTTCATTCAGCCTTGCTGTCCTTGTTCTTTCGGCTTACATTTGTCTACAACACCATACAATTTCAGAGTCAAAATGACCAGGTAAATGTTTTGAATTTAAGATATTAATGCTGCAACAAGAGCACAACTAATGACAAAAAGATTGATTCCAGAACTGCTTCAGAAGGTGTCAACAGTCATGGGATAAATGAATTCAAAGGAAGATGAGAATTTTGAGGGGACTAACACCGATATGTCTTTCATTGTAATAACTTCATTGAAATCTAAATATTTACTGCTTTCTTATCACAAATTGCGTATTTCACCAACCTTGCACATATGTTCACTTTTCTCTACCACTTCATCAATACTTGCTCAATTTTCTTTTTTAATTCCATTCTAACAGATGTGAAATAATAAATAATAAAATAAAATCTTATTTTAGCTTTAATTTTTATTTTTCTGATGACTAGAGATATGGAGCACTTTTTCATATATCTATTGATTTTTTTTTATGCTTCTACAAAGAAATATCTATTCAGGCCCCTTTCTCACTTTTTAAAACTTGTATTAATTTTCTTTGTAATGTTGCTGACACCTTATCAACTGAATAGCTTAGATACTTTTCTTCCCATTCTGCAGGTTGTCTGTTCACTCTGTTGATTATTTTGTTTGAGGTGCAAAAAAGTTGGATGCAATTCCATGTGACAATTTGTACTTTTGTTGTCTGTGCTGCTGTTATTGTTGCAGGCAGCCAAATTAGATAAAAAATATTATAGGCAGTCAGACAGGGCCAGGTCCTCAAAGGAGACAGCACGAAAGACAAGTTACCTTACAACTGTGGGAGGGACGGATGCTCCTGCCGTGAGCCAGACCTAAAGAGCACACAAACGCTAACCTCCCTAAAGATTGGCATCGGAGATTGATTATCAACCTGAGGGAGACCAAGAGTCATTAATCTGACTACTACTGGATGGCTACCTGATAAAGTCATGTTCTACATTCATGCCCACTTGCCACATGACTTGCTTCCCCATTTGGTCCTGGACTTAATCAATTTTACCTGAGCAATGGTGCTTGTAATCCCATTGGTTGACCATAGTTTTGTCCCACCTCTTGTCCACCTAAGTGAGTTCCCATTCTCTCCACCTTAGCCCCACGTGGTTTTATATTATGAAAGTCCCTGGAAGAGACAGCTTCATGGGGAAACTACCCGCTTAGCTCCCTCTCCTGTCCCTCTCTCAAACAGGAGCTTTCTTTCCCTCAATAAATATATTCTGCTCATAACCTCCATTTATTCTTAAAATTCGTTCTTCGGTTTTAGAGAACACGACCTCGTGCAGGTCAGGTCGGGAGAATATTTTTCCCTATGTCATCTGGAGGTTCCCGATATCATTTGGAGGTCACTCACCCGAGATCAATTTTTCTCCCTGTATCATTATCATTCCAAAAAAATTTACTATGCTACGCGACGCAAGAAATTTTTTCCATCTGTTTTCTAGGGATTTTTAAAAACTTTTAGGTCTTATGTTCAAGTCTTTATTTTCTTTTGATTTTATAAATGATGTGAAATAAGGGTCCGAATTTATTCTTTTACACAAAGATAGCGAATTTTCCCAAAGTATTTATTGAAGAGACTCTTCATTTCTTATTGAAGAGATAGACAATTAGGAAGGACCAATAATGAGTACAGAAAAAGAATCACTAATAAACAGTATATGGGGCTCAGGGAGATAGCTCAGTAGGCAAGCACAGGTACCTGAGTTCAATCCCCAATAACACAAATAAATAAACAAACAAATGAACAAACAAACAGTATATGATCAAAGGAAAGCCCAGATACTTGAAATACCTAAAAAGAAAAACAAATTAAGATGTGTTATGTTCATGGGCCAACACTCCACAATAAATGTAATCATTATGTAGTATAAACATACTACATACCAATAAAAATAATTAAATAAAAAATGTACTTCCAAGTTCATTCTATATATTACCCTGATACTACAGCCAGAGAAAGACACTATAAACAAAGAATATTAGAGATCAGCACCACTGATGAATGTTGATGCAAACATCAGCAGCAAAATACTAACATTAGTAGGATCTTACACTTTATCCATGTGGGATTCACTGCCAGGAAGCAAAGATGGTTCAACATATACAAGTTACAAATATAACACATTGACAGAATAAGTGGTAAATAACACATAGTTATATCCATAGATGCATAAAAATATTTTACAAAATTCAAGACTACAGAAGAAATATAGGCCGGGGAGACAGCTCAGTGGAACAAGTGCCTGACAAGCACAAGGTCCTGAGTTCAATCCCTGGTACAACTAAAAAATAAATAAAGAAAATAAATTAGAAGAAATATATCTCAGCATAACGAAGATCACAGATGACAAGTCCACAACTAGCATCACAGTCAGGTGAAGAATCTGAAGGCTTTCCCTCCAATATCAAGATCAAGACAAGGTTTCATCATGTTTACCTCTTTTGGTCCACACAGTCAAGAATTTTAGCAAGAACATTTAGAAAGAAAAGCCATAGATGTTAAAAAAGAATAAGTAAAATTGAATTTGCAAATAACACAATCTTTTGTGAGAAAATACTAAAGATTCCATCAAAAACATGTTAGAACTAATAAATCAATTCAATAATGTTGACTGATACAAAATCAACATGCAAAAATAATTTGCATTTCTATACACTAATGTCTATCTAAAGAAGTCTAAGAAAATAATCCTACTTGCAATACCATTAAAAAGAATAAAATTCTTAGAAATATTCCAGTTAACAAGGTGAAAGGACTGTACACTGAGAAGCATATAGTAATCATGAAAATAAAGTAAACATAATAAAAATATATATATTTTGTGTTATGGAATGAAAGGTCATTATTGTTAATGTTCACACATTGCAATGTAATCATTAGGGTGTAGTGTTATTCATATCAAAATTTCAATGGCATTTTTCACAGAAATAGATAAAGTAATCCCACAGTATTTTACCTGCATTTGTACAGAGCTTTTCACTAACTACTTTGTGTCATAATTGTTGTGAGCATGTCCTGTCATACATATTGAGACAGGGTCTCTCTATGTAATTCAGGCTGTACTAGAACTCACTATGTAACCCAGGCTGGCTTTGAATTTGCTGTAATCTTCCTGCCTCAGGCTCTGCATGCTGGGATTATAGACATGCACCACCATGCTTGGCTGTGTGACCTATCTTTTAAGCTTTCAAACAACAGATACCATTTGGCTCCTGTTTTTAAAACTCTAACCATGTCAAGAACTTTATATGCAATTGAATAAGCCAGAATGCCTGCCTTTGATTTAGTACAATACACCAATTCAGTGTGGGTAAAATCACTTTTTAAAAATAGTCATAGGGGCTGAGTATGGTGACTACGCCTGTAATTTCAGCACTTGGGAGACCAAGTCAAAAGGATCATTGTGAGTTCAAGACCAGCCTTGGATACAAAGTGAGCTCAAGACCAGCTTGAACTGCATAGTGAGACCTTATCTCAAAAAAAAAAAAAAAAAAAAAAAAAAAAAAAAAAAAAGACTTAGGAGGTCAGAAAAAAGTTCATAATCAGCTCACTGAGATTAAAGGAATGGAAAAGGTAACCTCACAGGTAACACTTTGCTAGATTTTCACAAAGTAAAGAAGGCTATGTTGGTAGGGTGACTGTCATGGAAAACAATTTTACCAAAGGTAGAGTGCTGGGAAATGCCCTCTGAAAAGTGCCCTGTTAGAGGGTGGTGAGAAAGCTTATTTTTGTGAAGCAGGCGAAGGAAAGATAAAGCTGGAGAGGTGGACCAGAACCAGAGGCAAGCACACCCAGTGTACTTGGTAAGCAGACCAGGTATCTCCAACTTTTATTTTACAGACTAGATGACTTAGGGCAATTCTGTGTGACTTATTTCTGCATCTATATAATGTAGATAATGCTGAATTCAGATACTGTTTAATAAAAGGAGTAACAAGGCATGCAAAGAGCTTATTGGATGCTTGTCAGAAGGATAGGACTGCAGATGGCAGCCGCTCACCCTTTCTCCTGTGGGCTCATCTCTAAGGAGTCTCCCAGTTAAGGCAGCACCTGCCTCAGTGACACTTCCCAGGCCCTCAGCCCTCCTGCTACCCCCTCTGTTCTGGCCCCTTCACACAGACAGGGACTCACGTGAAGTGGCAGAAGCACTTTCCCTCCAAGTACTTTCAGATCACTGCACAAAGCTAACCATGCTTTACAGAGAACACTAGAAATTTACTCTTTCATGAGTCACATTACTCTTGTAAGCTCTTTCAAGAATCTTAAAGAGCTTGTTTGTTTGTTTTCATTTCTGGACTAGAATTCATAAAAGGGATACCACACTGCTCTGTCCATGCTTGTATTGGGTTATGTGCTTGTAATTTATTTCTTATTAAATATTTCTCTATGTTTCTAGTGCTCCAACTATTCACAGAAAATATACAGAACATGGGACCCTAGTCCTTCCTCCTTATTAAATTTTTAATATAGGTTGGAAAAACTACTTTCATGTCCAAGATCTTGTGCACCATTTGTCTGAAGAACACTGGGGATAGTTGGAAAGCTGGAATTTATTATGGTTTCTTTCTTCATACAAGAATCTCATAGGTGGGAATATCAAATATATGTCAACGTCTGCACATGCTATTTATTCAATCCCAAGATTATAGCACATGTTCCATCAATGTTAATAGAAAAGAAGCTGAATTTGTAAAATAAAGGATGAAGGTTATAAAGAATGACCAGTGTCATATTAAGACATTCAAGAAACAAACCATTGAATACGATGCCATTCAATAATTATTAAATGCTTAGGTGTTGAAAAGCTATTTACCCACCCACAGTATGAATATCCATATTATAAAATATATGTCATGGTTATCCCAAAAGCATGTAAATAAAACCACTTGAAAAGATGCTTAACCTGTGAGAAACTATCATTCAATTCGAACTCACTTGGCTGAGATAAGTAACTTCTTTAATTAATTAAAAGAGGACAGTGAAATACAAGAAACCGCACAAAGAATTTGAAATATAAGTTGTATTTTAAAGATAGGCTATTTAGTGATTTTAAAACATTCTGTTCTAGAGATGAATAGTGGGTAGAGGGAATGAAAAATTAGAACATTTCCTTGGGCAAAATGCACAGAAGGCGTATTTGGGGACCCTAAATCATTTTAAGCCTGTTCTCTATCTGTGACAAAGAACCCACTAATCTTTGAGCCTATGCCCCATTCCACTGCTCTCCATAACCACAAATTGGAAGTCTGAAAATTAGATAGCTTCTTTTCCCAGCCAGAAGCTCACCAGCAGTGTCAGCAATTGCTTTCACCCAGGCTGAGACAAAATACCTGCTCTACAGCTCACTGAGATTGATAACACACTTCAGAGAGTTAACAATAAAGACTTTAAGCCAATGATTTACAGATGTAGATTCCTGTGCATTTTTCCCAGTCTCCCACAATACTGTGTTATGCCGTTGGTCATTTGCTGTGAACTGAGGGAAGATGTATTGGACCATACATCAGCCCTTGCTGAGTAATAGGCCTTTTACTAAACATGAAACCGTGATCTAATTTCTGTAATAGAGAGTGATTCAGTGACTTTCTAGCAAGACTATTTTGGGAAGGCTAGAGAAATAGAAGAAGAGTAGACCTAATAGATACAGGTGATAGGCTACTTGCATGCACAGATTTATGGAGAGAATGATTAATAGGTACGAATGTGAAGATCCGGTATGAATTTTAAGGATTATAAAATCAAATGGCCTTAATTCAGTTTTCAGGAAAAAAGAATGAGGAAAGATATATGTCATTCCTCTCTCTCTCTCTGTCTCTGAATCATCTGTTATTAATATGTTACATATAATTTTAACTAATGGTTTTCTGATGTTGATTTCCTTCTCACAAAATGACACTAGAGGGGCTGGTGAGATGGCTCAGTGGTCTAAAGCACCTACTTAGAACAAGCTTAGCAAAGCACAGGGACCACGGTTCAATCCCTCAGCACCACATGCCAGCCAGCCCCGCCCCCTGGTGGGCTGAGCTGGCCACACACACACACACACACACACACACACAAATAAATAAATAAAATTTTTAAAAAATGACACTAGAAAATATATAAATTCTGGAATAAAATTACTGTGATATCAAAAATGTCTTACTGCTTCTATGTATTTTAGGTGTATAAAAAGAAATAAATGTACAAATGAAGCAATTATATTTCAGATCAATATAACTGACCTGGAACTCACAGCAATCCTCCTGCCCCAGCCTCCTCAGTGCTAAGACTACAGTTGTTGCTGCCATGTCTGGCCTAACATACTCTTATATATGTCTTGGTTGCTTAAAAGATAAAAATACCTAATCATTAGTGCTGGGGAGATAGCTCAGTAGAATAAGCACTTGCCTAGCAAGTGCAAGGGCCTGATTAATCCCTAGTTCAGCAAAAAAAAAAAAAAAAAAAAAAAAAGCTAATCATGCAATTAGCTAAGTAAATGCCATGGAATGCTTATACAGTTTTGAAATTTCCCTGAGCTTTGGAGCACCTTATTTCATAATCACCATTATATTTATGGCTCAGCTCTATGGTTTAGCTGAGATTGACAACATGCCTCAGAAAGCTAATGAAAAAGATTTTCTACCAATGGTGTAGAGATGTAGAATCATGTGCATTCTTTCCAATATCCCTCAATAATACCTTGTGTAGTGGGTGTGGATCAGAGTCCCAGCATGGTTTAGGCTTAGCTGGGTCTCCTATAAGACAGAATCAATAAAGGGAACATCTAGGACAGAGTTCTCACTGAGCAGTGACTCAAAAAGAATCTCCTTCCAAGAGCATGAGGTTGTGAGCAGCCTTAGTTTCTCAGAAGCTGCCAGACAGAAAGTAACTGTTTCTTGCTGCCAGTCAGTGACTTTTCCTGAGCAGTTCATTGCACACCTCTGTTCATTTGGCTCCTGGAAAATCATAGCAAAGGAGTCTCTTACTGGAATGGGCACTGCCATCTATGCAGCAGCATCAAGTACAGTCCTTCAATTTCACCATGTCCCATTAGTCAGAAGCGAGTCATAGCACCTTTAACTCTGTGAAATTTAAAAAAAAAAATGCTCCCAATCAGCCCCCCAAATATGCCTATTAACATAAATGGAAGAGCTAAAGTCATGCTCCAGTAATGAATAGCACCTAAAATGCCAGTGATTTGAAATAAAAATACCTGTTTTCTTTATTTATAACCATTTGTCCGATAGTCAAAAAAATAGAGAAATAATGCCCAATTTTTAAAAATACAGCTATGCTATGAAAAATTATCTTCAAATAAGATATATTAGTTGTAAATAATTTCATTAAAAATAAATCCCATAAATATTAAGCCTCATTTTTTCAAAGAATTGATAAATCACTTTGAAGAAATGGCCTATTGTATGTAATGAGTCAACAACATCATAAATATAAGCACTTTTTTTGGACAAAATAAAATCATTAGTGAGCATTTCCTAAGGATTTTAAGTAAGGATAGAGACGAGAGAATGAGGACTTTTTAAA
Source organism: Octodon degus (assembly GCF_000260255.1). Taxonomy (NCBI): domain Eukaryota; kingdom Metazoa; phylum Chordata; class Mammalia; order Rodentia; family Octodontidae; genus Octodon; species Octodon degus. The sequence continues at coordinate 3,350,893 of NW_004524718.1, forward strand.
AGACCAATTTGTAATTATGATTTTCTTCCTGTGTCTACACAGTGGGGTGTGCTAGTTAGCTGCTCTAGATTTCTTTCGACATCAAAAAAGTGATTACATAATTTCTGAAAAAATAATGCAGTTAGAATAATCTTCTAGAAATAAATATTGCTTTTTTCTTTCCTTTTTTTCATAAATAGATGATGAGGGGCTGGCAAGATAGCTCAGCAGACTAACTGCCTACTTAGGCAAGCACAGAGACAAGGGTTTGATCCCCAGCACCAATCTCAGTCGTGCTGAGTTAGCCACTGAGACCAGCGGTGGTGGTGCACCCCTGTAATGCCAGGGCTGGGGAGGCTGAAAACAAGAGGATCACTATGACTCTGAGCTCTGTGATGAGACCCTGTACCAAACAGATTTAAAAAAGAATTAATAAATAAATAATAAAAAGGTGATGAGTATTTCTTTGCAACATGAAAGATTTATGTTGTCACTTACTAGAACAACTGCATTCTGCTAAGTCACTGGTGCTTCTCAGGCATCTTACCAATAAAAATTTCAACCACAGGATAAAAACTACATAAAAAAAAAATTGTAAACTTTGCCAAGCAGTCAGTGAAAATAGAACTTAGTACAATTATGTTTTTTCTAGTTGGAGTAATTATAAGCTCTGTATTTGAGTACTTGTTGATAGTATTCTTTAGGGATTATCTGTGTACAAGCATTGCTTTGGCTAAAATTGCTGAGGATCTTTACTTATCCCTCACCACTACATGATTAAGGGATTCAGGCTTAAAGAGTAGTCAGTGTTATGCAAAATACTGCAAATAGGAATTTTTAAAAATGTCAGCATCAGCAGCATATTGATAAATCCATAGAAATAAAAGGAGAGAGCAATCCCTGAGGAGAATTTAGAGATTGCAGAAAAAGGGCTTAATCTGGCAAAGAGGATGGTGGAGAGAGTTCACAATATTAGAGAAAAATGAGGTACTTGTAAAGATAAATAGAATTTCTGCAGTAGTATAGAAATGCAGACTCTTAGGGCCTGCCATGTCCAGCACAGCTCTCAGGGAATCTCCCAGGAGGGAAGCCATGAAGAAATGAAGGCAAGAGTGAAAAGGCAGAAAGGTGAGATCAAATAGAGCTTTCTTGCCCAGTGGAGAAAAGAAACACCCAACCACTCCAGTGTGTTTATTTATACACTTAGCATGTTGATGATAGCTGAAACCCTCTGCCTAACAGCTAGGGCTGGTTCACCTGGCTTGCCTCCGGCACTTCCTGCTGTTACAGAGCTCACCTCCAGTTCTCTGGGCTGGCCTTGCTTCAGCCCTGCATGTGAGATTGTTATAGTTATATAGCATCTGATAAGTCAGGGACTCTGGTCAACTATGGAATAATGGAAGCATCTCTAGCCAGGAATGTGGTCTTGTGAGACAGAAATGTAGGTAGCACGGGTCACATACAAATGGCACTGATTTGAGATGGAGACTATGTTTTGCTTTGAAAGCTTGTTCTGTGCTGCTCAACTAGCTTGCTTTTTTTTTTTTTTTTTTTTTTCAGAATCAGGGATTGAACTCAGGCCCTTGCACTTGCCAGGGAACTGCTTATTCCACTGAGCCATCTCCCCAGCCCCTAGCCATCTCCCTGGCCCCTAGCCATCTCCCCCATCCCTTCAACTAGCTTTCTGCCAACTCATCTAAACAGGAGAGGACAGCCAGAATCATGCATGAAAGCCATGTAAAAGATGAATGTTTCTGTTCTCTGATCTTGAGAACAGAATGCTATAGACCAAAGTTTGGGTACATCAAAGAAACAAAACTTATTGATAGTTCAAATAAGGTGTGCAACAAGATTTTTTTTTCTTTTTAAAGATGGCAGATAGACCATGTGGATGTCCTGAAGGTATGGGTTTGGGGTGAGAAAGAGAGAACATGAATATGAATGTAGGGGTAATGCAAAGCTGAAAGAGGACACCTGGCTTAGGCAAGATATTGACAGGTAGCTGAGGAGATACTCACTGTTTCTGTGGAGAGCTCAGCTATCAAAGTTGAATTAAGTCAGAAGAAAAGGAAGAGTATAGATATTGTAGGTTTTGAGGGTCTTACTGTCTGCTAACCTAATAATCCACTTCTAAGGTTGAATAGGTTGATAATTCAAGTAGTATCGACCCCTCCTTCTGGACCACGGCTCAGTGCTAGATCACCAGGGTTTTGTCTGTGGAGAGATAAAGAAGCACGAAGTTTCAAGGCAATTCAAAATGAGGTGATGAACAAAGTGACCAGACCTTGGGAACTATGGCTTAGCAGGGTGACAGGGCTCTCTGCGCACAGGCCACAGCCTGTGGGCCAGCACTGCACATGTGCTAGACAGCTGCTAGAGCCAAGTAAGGATGTCTCTGGACCTTGAACTAGACAGAGGAAGTGGTCTTGATCCCTACTGAGCAACAATCACCTTCACACAGAGCAATTCCATTTGTTTAGGAGGATGCGAAAACTAAAGCATCCTTCCTTCCCCTCTTGACACCTTCTTCCTTCTCTCTTCCTCTGTTTTTATGCAGAAAGGGAACAAAAGGGAAATCACAAACTGGAATAGCAATAAAATTGGAAATTCCTACTGGAAGAATCTTATTCTTCCATTAGAAATGGAAGGGTGTGTGGGAGTTATACTATGCACTTTAACTACACATGAAGAGTTGGAAATGTCTGAAAAAAAGGATAAGAAATATAACTGTATAAGATGATGTTATCGTTTCAGCTCTATTATCACTTTAGTAGAAGCAGGCCAAAAAATGTTAGTTATGTAAAGCTGATCTTTAGAGAAGAAGAAATTCCTTTTACTTTTCTTTGTAAGTTGAAGCCTCCCATAAAATGATATCCAAGCAGATGCACTTTTCAGTGCTCTTTTGCAGTACTTTGCGTGTTCTATAGACTATTTTTAATAGTGATAGTGATTTATTGTGTGTGGTAACTAAAAGCGAGCTATGGCACAGCTTGTCTGACAGAGTCATCTTACCATCAATCATAAATACATATAATCATTTGAACACAGCACAATGTGTTCTGAATGAAACAACCATACAGGAAATTACTCTCATTATAGAATATTTATAGAAAACTGTTAGCACCACAAGCATAAGATCAAATTTGACTCCTCTATTGTCTCTATTTCAGTACTTTAATAGCAATTCTAGTAGAAACACAAATTACAATGTACAGGATTTTTAATACTGACATCATGCTCCTTCTAGGAGATCTCAGATTCCAGCTGCAATGAGGACAGCTGGGGGAGGCCACGTGAGAATATGAGCAAAGGGTCAGGAGATTAATTCACTAGTTTTGGCAAGAAAGAATGAGATCTTGGTGTTGTGAACCAACAGCCCCTGTCCTGGTTCTTCTGTTGCAGTCCAAGTCCTTTGTGATCATATTCTGCATTGAAAATAGATAGAAGCTTTAAAGAAGTGATTAAATAAAATCAGATGGCAAGAGTAGAACCCTGATCTCTAAGATCATTCATTAGAGAGAGCACTAAGGAATGTTTCCAGGAGAGCCCTTGTTGAGGAGTCTTCTCATGAGTGGAAGCTACAGCCTTCCTTGACCAGTTAGGGAAGGGGTGGATTTCTTCCCTGAGAACAAAGCGTTGGGCCTAAATCATTTCCTACAGTTTCTAAGAACCTTTCTGGGGGTCCAGCACCTGGGCCCATAGTAGTGGCCAATTAGCAGCACGTTTCCCTTCGTTCTCTGTTTACCACCCTATTCTGTGCCGCTATTTCCTATGATTATGTTTCCAAACAACTCAAGCCTTTGTTCAATGCTAGACAATGATGTGAACCTAGGGTAAGGAACAGTGGCATACAAAAACTTAAGTGATGGGCAGGGTGGGAAAGGGAATGAGAAAAGGAATTAAGATATATATGTGTACCGATGCCACATTGAAATCGAAATGTTTTGTACTGAGACATGCTCCAAAAGGAACAGGATCAAGAGATGGGTGAAGGGAAGGAGAGGCAATAGGAAAAGGAATGAAGGTGCAGGGGTGCTATGTATGTTTACCAACTCCACTCAAGGAATATGCACATTATGTTCTACACATATGAACTAATAGATACACAATTAGGAAAACCAATATTATTTACATCTGAAACAAGAGTGTGTGCCATTTTGCTTGCACTCTATTTATTGTAACTTCTGCAAAGATGAGGAGGAATGAGAGACAAAGAACATTTGTGTTCATCTAGCATACGACTTGCAGCTCCAGTTTTATAATTGCTGTAGCCAAAGCCTGGAGTGGTGGCACATGCCTGTAATCCCAGCACTTGGGAGGCTGAAGCAGGAGGATTGCTGTGAGTTTGAGGCCAGCCTGAACTGCATGGTGAGACCCTGTCTCAAAAAGACAAAATGTAATTGCTGCAACCTCAATGCTTGCTTTTTGGAGTGGTGCAGCTTCTCCTTTAGACAGTCCTCAGTTTAATGATATTATTAGAAAAATCTATCATCAGATTTTCACATTGTTATTGCACAAGTGTCTGAGTATTTTAAAGATATTGCTGAAGGCCTGTGTCTGTGATGCTTTTGACAGCCCTAGCATTCACTATATCTATATTTAGTCTTGCTTTATTTATAGATTTATATTACTTTCAGTAGAAAAATTTCAATGATTAATTTTATGATGAATGTGAACTTCACAGATTCTATGAATAGGATGTAAGTACTGTGGTACTTTTGGTATTATTGTTTAATTTTTTTCTTTTTAAAGGGAATATAAAATAGTAAAAGAAAAAGAAAAATTAGAAGTAAAACAGAATTTCACTAAACAAAATAATAAAAATTCAACAATGGTTGTTGTGTTACATAATATTGTCTTCAAAATAGTTGTTCATTTTACCAGATATAAACATGCAAAACTGGAAGAAAAAGAAAAATTTGCAGCATAATTATTCAAGCTATCCTGTGTATATAAATAAATGTATCTTTTCTTTTTTTCCCTCTTTTCTTCATGCCAGTTTTTCCTTCCCATGGGACTGATTCTTTCCCTTTCACAGTATCTATTGTACCACTCTAATATTATTTTCTCTGTCAGGTTCTTACACTAATGAGACAATATGATGTCTACACAAGCGAGTCTGATTTATTCCACTTAAGAGTATGGTTTTTAGTTGTATCAATTTATCTTTAAAAGCCTCCAGTTCATCTTTTCTATAAATGAGTAATACTCCATTCTGTAAAAATACCAAGTCTTTTTTACCATTCCTCAGTTGATGGGCATTTGGGTTGTTTCCAAGATTTAGCTATTACAAAGTGCACTGCTATAAACGTGGGTGCACATGAATCACTATGGTATGTTGTTTTCAGTTTGTATAAAAAATGCCTAGGAGGGAAATAGCTGGGTGGAATGGGACTCTTAATCCTAGCATTTTAAGAAATCTCCACATGGATTTGCACAGTGGTTGTACAATTCTACAATTCAACCAGCAGTGGAGAAATGTTCCCATAACCTTTCCAGAATTTGTTATGGTTTAACTTCTTGATGATACCCATTCTTTCTGGGGTGAGATGGAATCTCAAAGTTGCTTTAATTGGCATCTCTTGAATGACAAATGACATTGAGCATTTTGTCACATATTTATTTGCCATTTGTATTTCTTCCTTTTTTAAGTGTGTATTCATCTCAAATGCCACTTTTTGCATTGCATCTTTGAATTTGGGGGGCCCGAGTTTTTTTTTTCTGAGTTTTTAAAATTCTTTATATGTTCTAGATATAAAGCCTTTATCTAAGGACGTGGGATATAATTTTTTTCCCAGTTCATGAATTTTATTTTTACTCTCTTGTTTAATTCTTTTGACATGCAGAAACTTTTCAAAAAGATGAGCTCGCAATTGATGATTCTTTGAAATATTTCCTGTGCAGTTTGTTTTTTGTTCATGAACTCTCTACCTACCCCTTTGTCTTTAAGGTTTCAACCTACTTTCTCCTCCAGAAGATTCAATGTTTCAACTTTAATATTTAAATCTTTGGTTTATTTTGACTGTAGTCTTGTGCATGGTGCTAGACACGGGTCTAATTTTAACCTTCAGCCTGTGGAGAACCAGTTTTTCCAGGATCATTTATTAAAGAGGTTCATCCTTCCAGTAAACTTGTTCGGCCCCTTCGTCAAAAATAAGGTGACAAATAGTATTTGTAGTTCTGTCTGCATCTTCTTATCTGTTTTTTGTTCAATGCCAGTACTATGCTGATTTTATCACAGTTGCTTTGTAGTATAATTTTAAGTCAGCAATTGTAATACCTCTTGCATTTTTGTTACCTAGGATTGCTTTTGCTATTCCAGATCTCTTTTGATTCCAGACAAATTTTAGGAACATTTTCTTTATATCTGTGAGGTATACTAATGATGTTTTAATCAGGATTGCATTGAATCTGTATAACAATTTTGGGAATATGGCCATTTTCACAATGTTGGTTCTTCCTGTCCAGAAGCAAGGAATATCTTTCCATTTTCTGAAATCCTCTTTGAACTCTTTTTCAGAGTACTATAATTTTTACTGTAAAAATCTTTTGCTTCCTTTGTGAGATTGATTCCTAAGTATTTCATTTGTTTTGATGTTATTGTGAAATTTTTGGTTTCCTTAGTTTAGCTCTTGATGGGTTCTTTGAATATAGAAATGCTATTGATTTTTGCATGTTGAATTTATATCGTACTGAATTTGGTGATCAAATCTACAAATCTCTTTGTGTGGTATTTGCAGACTTCTATGTACAATATCATGTCATCTGAAAATAATGATAATTTCACTTCTTCCTTCCAAAGATTGTTCCTTTTATTTGTCTCTCTTATCAATTGCTCTGGCTAATGTTTCCAGAACTATATTAAATAGGAATGGTGACAGTGGACATCCTTGTCTTGCTCCTGATTTTAGAGTGAAAGCTTTCAGTTTTTCACTATTTAATATATTGCATCATGGTTTGTCAGAGATGGCTTTTATCAGATTGAGATAAAGACCATCATGTGTGTGTGTGTGTGTGTGTGTGTGTGTGTGTGTGTGTGTGTGTGTGTGTGTGACTGGCTCAACCCACCCTGAGGGTGGGGCTGGAGCAGCATGTGGTGCCAGGGATTGAACTGCGGTCCCTGCACACTTGTTTAAGCTTGCCTAAGCAGGCACTTTAGACTGCTGGGCTATCTCACCAGCTTGAAAAGAATATCTATTCCAAATTTTCTGCAGAGTTCTTTTTTAATAATGAATGGTTTTCTATGCTGAATTGTCAAATACTGCTTCTGCATCTACTGAGATGATAATGTGATTTTTTTTTTGTTTGTCTCTGTTGATAGGGTATATAATAGTTACGGATTTGTGTATATTGAGCCATGCCTACATTCCTAGGATAAATTTCACTTGGTTATGATGAACAATTTTCTTGATGATTTACTGTATTCTGTTTGCTAGTATTTTATTGAGGACTTTTTCATCTATGTGCATTAAGGAGATTGGTGTATAGTTCTTTCTTTTGGCTGGGTCTTTCTCTGGTTTTGGTATGAGAATAACACTTGCCTCCAGGAATGAGTTAGGGAGGATAGCTTCCCTTTCAATTTCATTGAAGAGCTTGAGAGTTAATGTTAAATCTTCGCTAAATTTCACATAAACTTCAGTTGTGAATCCATCAGACCTGGAATTTTCTTTGTTGGTAGATTTTTTTACTACATTTTCTATTTCATTGACTGATATTGGTCTATTTAGAATTTTTACATCTTCTTGATTCAGCTTTGGTAATTCCTATATATCTGTAAATATGTTCATTACTTCTGTGTTTTGCAAGCTGTGAGAGTATAGATTTTGGAAGTAGGTATTGATGATCTTCTGAATTTCTATAGAGTCAGTAATGATTTTATCCTTTTCATTCCTTATTGCATGAATTTGATTTTTTTATTTCCTTTTTTTTGATAAGGTTGGCTAAGGGTTTACCAATTTTATTTATTCTTTGAAAGATCCAGCTGTTTGATTCATTAATTGTTTGTATTGCTTTGTCTTTGTTTCATTAATTTGTGCTCTGATCTTTATAATTTTCTGCCTCCTTTGAGCTTTGGGCTTGACATGCTCTTTTTTTTCTAGGAGCTTTATGTGCAATATAAGATTATTTATTTAGGTTGATTGTGTTTTCCTAATTTCAAATTTATCACTATAAAATTCTCTCTTAAGACAGATTTCATTGTATCCCACGGGACTGATGAGTTATATCTGCATTTTTGTTTGATTATAAATATTTGTTTAACTTCTTTAATTTTGTTTGTGACCCATTGATTGTTCAGGAATGTGTTGTTTAGTTTTTACGTGTTTATGGATTTTTTGCTGATTCTTTTGTCAATAATTTCCCAGTTTTATTGCACTATGGCCATATAGTCTGAATGGGATAATTTCAATTCCTTTGCATTTACTTAAGCATACTCTATGTGCTTATATGTAGCCTACTTTGGAGAACATCCCATGTGCAGCTGAGAAGAATGTGTATTCTGACCTTGTTCGTTTGAATACTCCTTAAAGATCTATTTAGTTCATTTTTTGGTGAGTTTGGTTTAGTTCTGTTACTTCTTTGCTGATGTTTTTACCTAGTTGACTTCTCTTTTTTATGTATGGGGTGTTATAGTCCCTTACCACAACTGTGTTATTACTCCTTTGATTTTTTTGTCTGTTAAAATTCATCTTATATAGGTGAGTATTCCTACATTGAGTGCATATATATTTATGATTGTTATCTCTTTTTCTTGCAGTTGTACCCTAACGAACATGTAGTGACCTTCTTTATCTTTTATAATCACTCTTGTTTTGAGGTTGACATTGTCAGAAACCAGAATAGCTATCCCCACCTTTTTCTGGGTTCCCGTCACATGGAGTATTGTTTTCTATCCTTTGACTTTCACTCCATGAATTTCTTTTTGAATTAAATGTATTTCTTGTATACAGAAAACTGTTGCATTTTTTTTATCTTGATCCCCTCTACCAGTCTGCTTCTTTTTATTGGTGACTTTATGCCATTTACATTGGTGGTTATAACTAATATATAGTGACTTATCTTTGTCATGTTATTTTACAACAGTAGGTTCCCTACTCTCTTTCTATTGTTGGTCTTGAAATTGCATTTATGTTTGTCTCTTTCTAGAATACCTGTCAGGATTCACTGTAACATTAATTTGGTGTTTATGAATTTTTTCAGCTGTTCTTTTTCATAGAAGCATCTTATTTCTCTATTAAATTTAACAGTTTTTCAGGATACATCAGTCTGGGTTGGAAATTGCTTTCTTTCAAGTTCTGAAATACTGTACTGCAAGATCTTTTTGATTTGATGGTTTGTGTTGAGAAATCTAACATGATTGTGATGGGAATTCCAATATAGGTGATCTGTTTCTTTTCTCTAACAGCTTCTAGTAGTCAGTTCTTGTGCTGATTTTCTGGTATCTTGATTATTCCATGTCTGGGTGTAGATTTATTTTGTTTTTTTTGTTTTGTTTTTTTTTTAATTTTATTTATTTATTTATTAGAGAGAGAGAGAGAGAGAGAGAGAGAGAGAGAGAGAGAGAGAGAGCGTGGTGTGTGTGTGTGGCCAGCTCAGCCCACCAGGGGGCGCGGCTGGCTGGCATGTGGTGCTGGGGGATCGAACCGCAGTCCCTGATGCTTTGCCAAGCTTGTTCCAAGTAGGTGCTCTAGACCACTGAGCCATCTCTCCAGCCCCGTGTAGATTTATTTTGATTATGGATATTTGGAATTCTATATGCCTCACAACTGTATGTCAGATTCTTTTTCTTATGCTTGGGAAATTTTCAGCTATTACTTTTGCAAATAGTCTTTTTATGTCATTTATGTTGCCTCCTGGTGTTTTGTTGTCACCTTAGAGTCTTATATTGTTTTTCTTTGAATCATCTTGCAGCTGTTGTATTGTTATTTCTTACTTTCTTGTTATTTTTAAGTGATGTTTCCTTTCATTTTCAGTATATGTACTGCTGTCTTTAAGGTCTGAAAGTCTATCTTCCATTTTGTTCAAGTAGTATTTCCAGTTTTCAGTGGAAATATTAATTTTTTGAATATCTGTTGGAATCTGTTTTATGTATTCTAATTCTTTCCTGTATTGTTTTTTCAATGTTTCCATCATTTTTCTATTTCCTTCTATTTTTTTAATCTGTGTCTTCTTTAGATGTGCTGAGCAATTCTTTCATGATTGTCATTTCTTTCTTTATCTGAGAGCTTTTTTTCTGCTATGATATTTTCTATAGGCTGATGGAATTGTTTCTTTGCTTCAGTGGCTATTATTTCAGAAATTTCAGATGTGTGACTTTCAAGTTCTCTGCTCTTGTCTTCAAGTCTTGTTCTGGGTGGGTTAGAGGGCTGAGATTGCCTTTTGCTCCTTCATCTTGACACTGTTGTGATAATGCTGGATCTGAGCTTCAGTGGGCCAGGACTGCATGGCGATGCACTGCAGCTGGACCTCCTGGTGTGGGGATGCTGTGGTCTTCCAGTTGTCTCTGCTAGAGGTGTGCGGGGGTCAGCAGCTGTTCTTGAGTATTGCTAAAGGCTTCCATAGATGAGAGTTTTGAAAAAGTGATGCTTCCTTTGTCTCTACAATCTTTCAAAAATAAGAAAAAGAAAGATCAGCAGAGAGACTGTATTTTAATACAATCTTATAGTAGGTCAAATAAATAATAAAATAATAATAACAAAGTAGATCAATAAAATGGTTAGATGAAATGTATCTATCCACTACTTCACCTTGACTACAGTGATTATGTAATTGAAAACAAATACTATTAATAAAAAAGTAGATTATAATTTCAAAACAAGTAAAAATGAATAAGGGAAGAGCTCATGGTAGACATGTAGATGGATTCTATGTTTAATATCAAACACTGAAAGGACAGTGTTTGCAGAAAGACAGTGTTGGTCCTCTGTTAATTTACTCAAACTTAGACTCTGTTTCCATCTGAAATCATAAACTTTGTTTAAAAGTGTATTCATTTGTCATTACTCCATTAATTCTGGAAAAATAAGCACAACTTTTTACTATTCCTTAGTAAAACTCAAAGTACACTTGTTTACTCTTCCTTACCCAGCACCACTTCTGCTGCCTCATTTATGTTAAAAATATTACCAAGTGGTTAACCCCAAAAAGTGTTTTTCAACACAGGGTGCACACTGAAAATCACTAGGAGCACTTTAAAACTCAGACTTCCACAAGAGAAGAAACCCAGAGATTTTGCCTGAATACGTGTGCAACATAACTTTTTGCTCAATGTTTTCTCCTTAACGTTGGAGTTCATGCCATCCAATACTTTTCTCTTTCCCTCTCACTCTCTCCATCTTTCTGTCTCTCTTTCTCTCTCCCTGCTTCACAAATTTCATCAGTAGTTCTAATCACGTAACTTTCTTAAAATATTGTTTCTAATTTTTTTCTTTATAAGATGGTGTAAGCAGGGTCACATGCCCAGTTCTTCCAGAAGCCTACTCTCAGGCAGATATCCCAGGGTAAGAATACTATATGCTATGAGGATGACGATCTGGAAGCTGGATTGTACCTCATATTGCTACACATGGAGGCCAAGAAGCAGGCCTTATGACCTCTGTCCTGGTTATCAGTGGCAGAGTTGGTGGGGACCACGAGATGTCCTAAGAACTCTAGGGTTCCAACACCCCTTCTGCAAAGGACTGTTGCCCACAGGTCAATCTCTGAGAGCACCAATGGGCCATAAGCAGGCCGAGGAAAGCAGAGGATGTGTGTACAAAGCTAGAGAAGGGCTTCCAGGGCATCTTCGTGGGCCACCATGTGGCAGCATCCCCTGGAGTCTGCTGAGACGCTTCTCCCAAAGTAGGAGTGCAGCTGGCACAGGAGGACTTGATGCTGCTGAACTGGCTGATCTCTGAGAACTTTCCTAATGAGTTCATCCATGCAATGCTGTCTGAAACAGACCTTCAATTTTCCAACAAATGTTTAAGGCTTCTTCTCTCTACCTCAGTTATCTTTAGACTCTTATGTCAAAAATTGTACATAAGTTGAACAAGGATATGAATTCCGAACATTTATTTTAAGGAACTTCAGCAACACACAGTAGAGATTTAGTGACTGTGGGAACACATTAGTCACAGAGGCAGTAGTTTAGTCTCACTAAAGGATGCTATTTCTACTAAAATATAGAGTCAGCCAACACAACCCACCGTTTGGCTCAATGCCTATGTATGTGGAAGGCATGTTACATATTCACTCTTGGGGACTACTTATTTAAAATGTTATACAGAGAACAATATAACAATGAGTGTGTTAAACATGAAGCATCTATAGCATCTACAGTTTAGTCTATCTCAACCTGATTCGGTCATAAATCACATAAAGGGCTAGATAAATCTTGTGCTCAGATCACTGAGGCTTACGGCAATTATAATTTCCCATTTACAAAGCCAGAGAGCAGGAGCAACGTCTTGACAGATTTCAGACACTTTAAAATCTTTTCTCTCTGGAAAACTAGAATAAATAAAGCACAACACTGTCTCTTAAAATAAAAAAACATTAACTAATTTACCCTAATAAACACAGGGAGAATCTTAAGGACATTGTATGTAATCCTATGAAACTATAATTACTTGGAGAATAATGTCTCCGGAACTTGTCAATATATAACAATTCACAGCATAATTGTTGTAACAGTCAATGCTCAGCCACAGTGACACTAGTGACATTCTCTGTAATTTTATTTACAAAACAAAAACTATGCCAGTATTGCATTTTCACTATTGGCAGAAATTTATCCAGAATACTGATTTTTAAATAAATAAGGCAGGACAACAATATGATCAAAATTTATTATAATTTTATTTTGAAGAGTAAAACCAACAGTAAGAAAAACAAAAGCAGAGACAGAAACAGAGTAACATAACAATACATATGTTACACTTTTCCAAAATAAGAATAGTTGATTAACAGTGATTGATATATTATCTATTTTTAATCATCAAATCTGTTGCTCAGAGTAACAGATACAGTTATGCGAGATGAGACATATGATTGAATATCACCACATGTTTTAAAGAACTCTTAAATTTTTGTTCTTGTCTCTCTTTTTTTTATTACCTTTTAAAAAATTACTTGAAAGAGAGTGTAGCAATAATTGATATGATAATAGAAACAGTGCACATTTAGAAGACCAAGATGACAGGCATTTCAAGTACGGCTTTAGTATTACACGTTGCTGTCCTCAATGTAGTTTCTTAGTTCACAGATATCAGTATATAGTTACTCAGGGTGAGAATTCGACCCATTAACTGCTATTTTCAAAAACCTGATGGAAATTCTTAGGACCACTGCCTTAACCATCTCGTATATATAAGTGTGTGGTTTTGCCCCTATCTTATTTCCTAACTTTTCTCCTTTCTCTCTCTTTGTTGTTTAATACTTAAATTCTCTATGATCAAAATTTAAATTTCCTTGCCTTCGTTTTTATGCTAGTTAGTTAATTAATTAGTTTCAAAATGGGGGTCTCACTATGTAACTTAGGTTGGTCTCAAACTCCCAGCAATCTTCCTACCTCAGTCTTCCTAGTGAGAGACTATAGGCATGTGCCTCCATGCCTGAATCTTTTCTTTAAATTAATTATTCAATGAAATAAATTATTAATGTGTGTGTGCTTGCATTCATGCACATGTGTGTTTTAAGGGAAAAACAACTTTAAGCACCTACTTTCCTATTTTATACTATGCAATTTACATGAACTATCTAATTTAGTACTCAAAGCAGCCATGAAAGACATGTAAAGAACACTTTACAATATAGGAATAAAGAATCAAACAAGTAAAATCAACTTCTCAAGATGATACAGCAATTTAATTCTGCAACTGAGTTTGACATTTCGGTCTGTCTGGCTTCAAAATGTAAGCTTTTTTTTTTACTGTAGCATGCAAAGAAAAGAAAGTTTGTGGCTCAAAAATATATGAATACTGTACCATGAATTTATTCTATATCTTCTGAGATCAAAATCTACCTCTGCAAAGTCTGGCTTAGATTTAGGTGGAAGAGTCAATCTTGACTATCCTTCTTATCTTTTGAAAGACCCACTTTTTACTCTTCAATGAAGAGAGTTATTTTTTTAGATATTTTTCTGAAGATGCATCAGGAAAAGTTAGAAAAAAACCCTCAAACTTTCAGTTGACCTTGGCCCTCTAACTCCGTGCTGAGCAAAATGGAGAGGGTTTATGAAGGATTCCTGACATTTGAATTTCTTTATATGTAGCTAATGAATTCAGAAAACAACCCACATTCTCTTTGTTACTTATATTTTGCTGCACAAAAAGGACTAGAAAAACATTCTTTCCTTGATTTTATTTTTGAATTTGGCAGCACTGACAGAACCATTTGTTTCCTAACAAAAACAGACATTTACAATCTTGGGTGTTCTGTGTTTTGAAATGACAACTGCAAGTAAGGACAGAATTGTTAATCAGGACTTCCAGAGCAATAACTGACAGTCAAGGGAGTAATTTTTGATGAGGGAAACAGAATTTTACTTTATTTAATATACATATAGATGTTCTTTCTTCTAAAGATGAGAACTTCTTTATGACTTTTGATGAAGAAATTTTGCTTCTTCCATCCAGTTTCTGAAGCACACTTTCTTCTCTTATATAACTGAGTCAATAAATGTATTGGAGGGGAGAATACAGTGATACTACAGCAGAAAATGTGCCCCTTGTCCCCTCAGCCAGAATACTTCAGGTTCTTAGTTGCTCAGATAAGAGTTTCTGTTTGCAGATCCCAGTTGCTTCTGTCTCTTACCAAAAAAAGAAAAGAAAGAAAATAATAGGTCACAGTGATGCGTAGTCAGCCACCATGCCTCCATTGACAAGCCCTTTCACCTCTGCACTTGCTGCTTGCTTAGCTCATGTAGGCCCTGGGCCACCAGAGATCAGACCTGACACTCTGTAAGTCATCTCAATCAGTGTCCATCAGTGTCAATAAATCTGCCTCAAATCCTGGTTTCTGACTCCAGTACTGTTACCTGTGAGACACTCCCACCAAGAACCAGGACTTCCTATCCTTGGAAAGGAGGGCAAACCAAAACAAGCAGCAAGTCCGTTCTCAGAGAGCTTGCACCCTAAAGGGGAGATGGGTGATATGACCACTGAATAACTAAAGCGTATATTGTGTTAGGTGGCAGTAGGATATAAAGGGCTGGCTGCTGAAGCATTAGAATGGGCCATCAGAAAATCTGTTCTGAGAAGCTGACTTTAGTAAAAAAAAATAATAATAATGAGAACATTATGACTAGGGAAAGCAAATTTCAGCTAATGTAATAGCAAGTAAAAATGAAAAGCTATACAGAACTTTTGTAAATGGGTACTAGCATGTATTTATTAGTAGCTTCAATCAATGGAACTGAAAATATAAAACAGTAAGTTATGTAGCCTTTTAAACACCTCATACAAAGATCTTGGATAAGTTTCCTTTGCTGTAAGAAAATTACACTGCAAAAAGAGCTTAAGCCTCACAAAAAGGGAAAGGAAGAAAATTTACTGGAAAGTCACAAGAGTATTTCAATAAACGAAGAGAAATTGGACTATAGCAAATTTAAGTACTAAAAGCAAACAGGGACATGGAGTATTCATTACAGAAGGTGCATTAGCACTTAGACAATTTGTCACCTAGCGTAAAATCTTCTCTAGCTAATCGCTATCAGCTCAATGCGCTGTGCTGAGCAGTCTCACGGCTATGTTTGACTTCCTTCTTCATTCCTAATTCCCTGAGCTGTTGCTTCCTGGCTTCCAAAAACAATGGAACACTTTGATCCAAGCCCCATTTCTCCTCTTCATCAGTGAATTTTAGGCAAATTTGTTTCACTGTCTCAGTGGTGTTAATTCAATGACCACTGCTTTTCCTTTCAATGCTAATATTTTCATTTACTCAACCTGGAGGAGCTGATTAATTACGTTCTATTGGGCACTAACCCTTAAAGAAGACATCATTCAAGAAGAAAAATTATGCAAAATTAAATCTGAATTAAGACATGATCTAAAAGACCTAGAGTAAAGGAAAGAGATTGAATTGGGTGTGATGGTGCACGCCTGTAATCTCAGCACTTAGGAGGCTGAGGCAGGGATGTTACCATGAATTTGAGGCCAGCCTGTTCTACACAATGAGTTCAAGGCAGCGTGAACTACATAGTAAGACCATGTCTCAAAAAACTAAAAAGAAAAAAAGACAGAAAGAAAGAAAGGAAGGAAGGAAGGAAGGAAGGAAGGAAGGAAGGAAGGAAGGAAGGAAGGAA
>NW_004524718.1:3367253-3375379 GCF_000260255.1 Octodon degus
GGAAGGAAGGAAGGAAGGAAGGAAGGAAGGAAAGAAGGAAGGAAGGAAGGAAGGAAGGAAGGAAGGAAGGAAGGAAGGAAGGAAGGAAGATTATAAGGGATTAAAGGAACTAGCATTTAAAATAATAGTCACAGAAATTTAATAAAATACAGTTACAAGAAAAATGATAGAAATCAGTAGCATCTTCTCAACAGATATTGAAGTTTATCTTTCACAAACAACCATGACAATTTGTGATAAAATAATTTAATGACCATTGAAGATGGCAAAGTGTGGAAGAGGAGAGAGAAGATGGGAAGACAGAGGTGCAGGAGCCAAACTGCAAGAAGCCTTGAAATGGCTAGGTTACCACTCCAGAAAAAAAAAAAAAAACACCCATTGCTTTACCTTGGAAGCTTTGCATTCATTTATTTAAACCAGCTTTAATACCAGCTTTAACCTTGGACAAGCTCTTTTTCTTTCACACATGGCTGCAGTACAGTGCCAGCAAGTATGTTTCATGGGCAGATTCTAGGTAGATGAGGATATCATCATGCGTACCTGAAAAATGGCATCATATGTTACCTATAAGCTTTATGATTTTAGTTCATAGAATTTTGACTGGCAAATTCCTTATAAGAAGTAAATGGTGTCTCACTGAAATTTCTGCTGCCCTTCTAAAAAGCAGCTCAGCAGAACAGTTTCAGTAGGTTCTCTGCTGCCGTTGCATACCAGCGGTCAGCTGCTGTGTGACCAGGACTCACACACTCTGGTTATTAGTCCTCAGGATATCATTTTTTGAAAGTATACTTTAAATATCCAAATGGTCCAAAACTTCAGGAATTTCAGTATTTATTTGAAAGAACTAAAAGAGTAGCTTTCTAATGATTGGATCTAGTTCTAAAGTCAAGCAGATGTAACTTGCAAGGTCAGCTGAAGCGAAGTACCAATTCTTGAGTTCTTTCTCCATACTGAAGACAACTATAGACTCATTCAAGCAAGCAATCAAAAGATTTGGTTTTCTCCTGAAATGCATTATAATATGTAACTCAGTGTTATTAAAATCACTTTGCATCTTGAGGCGACCTGACTTATTACTTTTGCCACATATGTAAAAGTATAGATGTAGAGTTTATAAAAAAAATAAAAGAAAGTTCTCTCTAAGCATCAGATATAGAAAGAAATTTCATCCAGTGTTACTGAAAAGTGCAGAATCCTCTCTTTGTCATTTCCTGCTTCTTTTTGCTATTTTTAAATCTCATCCATTTGGATGCAAGCATAATATTTTAGTGCTACAAGAGAATTTAACAACCATCTCAGTCGAGATTCTTATCATTTCAATGAAACCATTTGAGAAACACTGTGGTACTGTTGCTGGAAAAATACACATATGTACATAAAATATGACTTGCATATAATTTCAGTGGTCTCTGAATGCCAGAGTAAGGAATCATCGGCCTAAGATAACTCTGTAATTTTAGAAATGAGTAAAGTTATGAAAGGAGTGTCTTTCCTCAGGCTTGTTCATGTGTAACACAGGAAATTTCAAAGTTATATTTCCAAATAAATTATTAAATACATCTTTAGAAGTGCTGCTTTGTTTCTTTTTTTTACAAATTTTTTCATGTTTAAATCTTTTGCTCTGTATTATTAAGATGTTTATAACCATTTTCATGTTATTTCATGGCCATAGGAGCTGTGCTTTCCTTTTAAAAGAATTCTTCATTCACAAGAACACTCCTCATTATACAGTAAATATCTCAAGTTAAAAGTAGGTTCAATCCCGCTTGGTCTGGGTTGGTTATTATGTTTGCTAGGAATGAAAAACACTTTAAACATTGTGGTACATAAAGTACAAACTCTACTGCACCACTGGCATCAGAATTAGACTTATCCTGTGGGAAAAAATAAATAACAATGTATTTAAAATAATAGCAAGCCAAGCTCACTATTTTATAGATGGAAAGTGTAAGGACACACATTTTCTTAATGATTAAAATTTTAGAGTCCAGCAATATAAACAGAGTTTTCATGCCATTAGAATAATTTCTTTCTTTTTAAATTTATTTATTTATTTATTTATTTATTTATTTATTTATTTATTTATTTATTTTGGTGGAACCGGGGATTGAACTCAGGCCCTTGCACTTGCCAGGGAAGCGTTTATTCCACTGAGCCATCTCCCCGGCCCCTATTTATTTTATTTTAAAGAAGAAAAGAATGAAACAGTTTTATATCAGGTAACTAGGTGAGAAACAATATCTTATGCCCTGAGTAGCTACTATGAAGATAACAATACACTTTGCTTCTTAGTGAGTATATTTCAGAAAAAGATTATTGTCCAAAATGTTTAGACCACACTCAGAGTAGAGGACATGAAGGACAGTGACAGAGGCTCAGAGGCATTCGTGAGGATCAGACCTGAGCCAAGCAGCATTCTAAGCCCAGCTCGAGGCACTCACATGCCCCAGCTCAGTGACTCTTAATTAGAGATCATCTGATGGAAGTGTTTCTCTTCTCACCCCATGTGACCAATAGTTCTAAAATGCACCCATAGAGCTTTGTGAGAGCTGTGTGGGATGCTGTGTGCAGTATTTATCATAGCAGCCAGTGGTGAGCACAGAAGCACTGCCATCATTAGGGGTGCAAACATTACAGGAGGTCCTCTGCCTTTGGGAGTCACATGTGGACTAAGGTTTCTGTTGATGGTCGACAGCCCAAGCTGACATTTTAGACCTGCCATTAACAAGCACTTTGACAGGTGTTCTGCCTCCCATCCTAATATTTACCAGGTATTCCATGACTTGAGGAGAAGAGAAATATCCCTGCTTATACCTTCCTCAAGTTGGAAGTTCAGTTCAAGAAGCAGTCAGCACAGAGGCAGTCACTGCTTTACTGTAGAGTTTTTTTGACTTATGTATCTATTGCCTCATTTATTTAAATATGCAAGAGACCTTTCAGGCTATTAAGTTGCACCCTATTAAATAGTTCTCACAATTTAAAGATAGTAGAGATTAATTTCAACCATTTTAAACAAATAATTTATAGAAAACATTTAATTCAGGGCCAGGGAGATGGCTCAGTGGAATAAGCGCTTCCCTGGCAAGCACAAGGGCCTGAGTTCAATCCCTGGTTCTGAAACAAAACAAAACCATTTAATTCAAGCGGTGGGAGTCATGACACTCCTATTTGAAAATCAAATATATCTCCACCTAAAATTTAGGTGTCCAGACTAAGGACTCCACATACCACACGGTGGTGTGTAACATGTAATATATGCATAATGGAGGCTTTCTGGGAAGAGAAGGGCGGGTCTGAAATGACTTGAGAACCAAGGAACAAAAGAAGGACTCAGGTTTTTATTCCTGCAGAGGGACTGTTCTCATGCAGGGAGAGGGACTAGTATGGTGGAGTTGTCAATACCAGAGAAGCAAGTGGCTGGGCTCCCAACATCTTACCTGGTGCTGGAGCTAAATATAAAGAAATAGAGTAGCTTAAAACACTCAATGAACATAAAAATCTGGGATTAGTCTCTACTGTATGTGAAAGGTGAGGCGTATCACACTCACCTACTGTTAGCATTTAACCACCCTCCCTAAGTTAACTCAATTTTAGTTAGAAGAAATAGAACTCATCTTCTGGGGTCCCAAGCCTCCTTTGAATCAATACCAAATGTCCAAGGCAGCGTAAGTGTTCCTTGGAAACAGGCTTTCTGCAGAACTCTTTTTTTTTTTCAAAATTTTATTGATAAACAGATAGCAATGAGACAGTTTCAAATCAAATCGGAGGTACAGTTTCCACAAATAATACACTGCATATATTCTTTTTAGTGGTTAATTGCTGTACAAGATGCGGACTTGAGATCCTATTTACAAACACCATTAGAACAAATCATTCTATTCATTAAGAGAATGCAATTATATATCTATCCTAACCACTTTGAATACACAGATACAAAATGGACATTCATCAGTATACCCCATTTTTTCTAAGTTCCGTGATTGAATATTATAGGTATGTAAACTCAGCAAAATATTCTAAAAGAGTCCAGTAGCCCATAATAGCATTGGGTCTTCTGTTTAACTGGCAATGTCGGAAATTATTGACCTGAGTCCCCCACAGCTCAACTTAACAGCATGGCTTTACTTCCTATACTTCATCTTCATACTTTTCTACTGGATGGTTTTGCAGAACTCTTTGGACCCGCGCTGTGCTCTGCAAATCCTTTAACTGCATTTCTTCAAGATGGAAAAGCAGTTTCTGCAATAGCCCTCCATATAATCCAAGACAAAAAGAAAAAAAAAGGAAAAGTATTACCCATTTTTGGCATACTTATTTGATTGCCTTTTCTTCTTAGGAAAATAATTTTCTCATGGTCCAAGGATTTCAAGTGGTGTGTGTACAATTGCTGCATCAAAGTGCATAGATTCTTCAAAGTTAATTTCTACTTTTAAAGATACCAGGTACATTTTCTCCTGGACAGTTTTAAATACCATGCATGACAACACCAAACAGATGTCAACTGTGAGTAAGAGCAATAGACAACTTTGTCTTCTCACCGTATCAAATGACCCTGTGATGTCAAGCTTGAGTGTTTTAGGGACCCAGAAGAAGGACAGGTATGCTTGAGATGACATGAACAGGGAAGATCCCTTCTGCAAGGAGGACTATAAGAGATAAATAAGATTTACAGAAATTAAGTGGAGTAAATTTCAAATTGATAGTAAAGCATATAAGGACAATATAACCTGTGTGCTTAAAAGCACAGGCACCTGGATCCAATCTAAAATGGCAGCAGAGAAGGAAGTAACTGACATGTTCAAGGAACACATATATTCTTTATTTCATCCATAAATTCTTTTTATGGTAAAAGCATTAGAAACCAGCTGAAATTGCTGCGCCTGTTCTGAAACAAGATTTACAGAACATGAATGACAGGAGAAATATGAAAAGTTATAGAGATTTCATAAGGGTGCTTTTAGAACTAATGGACTAAAGAAATATAACCTGGATGAAAGAAGGGGCTACCTGACAATTAATAGGTTCCCCTGAGAGAAGTAAAATCTGCCAAGAACCATGTCAGCAGTATGCTGCTGGGGCTTAAGCTAGTACCAGAAACATAACGAGTACTCAAAAATTATTTTCTGAACTAATTAATTAATTTATTTTCTCAGGAATTATTGCAGAAGGTTTGGCGCAGTATCATGTTCAGCTAATAAAATCTTTTGAAGAGCATGGTTGGAGTCTAATTCAAGTCAAGTCCTTTTTAAGTGGACCATATGTGCACAACCTGCCAGTCACCTTAATTAGAAGTCAAACTGTTGCTAGGGGGAAGCTATCCTGTTCTTGAAAATAGGGAATTAAATGTGATGATTAAAGATTTTGAGGGGAGAAAAGGCACTATGTGAACATGAGCACTAACAGGGCTGGTTGCAAATCTAGCAAAGCACATGTTCTGTTTTTATTAAACCTGTGAATCAGCAGTTAGAGCTGTGATCAAGCAAACTGAGAGCAGAGTCCTCTTTGGCACTCTAGGCAGGGAGGGAATGTTATTAAAAAGCTGTCCAGCCCTTTCTGCCTTAGAATTATTCTTCATAGTTTATGATTTCCTAGCTAGTGAATAAATCAGGTATGCTCATTTTAGAAATCTTGACTAAACCCCTCAAATATATGTAGATGGAAACTCATAATCTCTTGGCTCTAAGATCACTACAACCTACAGCATGAATTGTTTCGTATCTATAATCAATCTATACACACATCCATATAGCTGTAATATATATATATTATATATATTATATATATATATAATATATATATATAGTGGCTATTTCACAGTTAAGGAATTATAAATATTGACCAAGGTATAATTATACACATATATATTAAATTTGCACACACATATATAATTATCAAAGCCAAGAATAAAGTGAATCTATCAAATTCCTCTCTGCAGTCCACATCACTCCTTCCCCACAAAATATGCCAGTCTGGGCTGTAATGTTGGTTGATTTCTATACATTATTTTCTGGATCCTGGGATACCTATCAATCACATTCACTCTCATCTATAATCATAGCAATTAGAAAAGGATATGTAGGATCTGTACAGGAATTAAAATGTAGTACTTTTTATTTTTCAACATACACTTCTGTTGATAAATCTCATTTTGAGAACTTGATCCTGATGTCAAAATGGAGTGTTAATTCATTTATTCTAAAGATACTTACAGGAGTATGCCAAAAGCTATTTAAAGCACGAGGCAGTTAACTTACAGTGCAAGAAACTTTTGTCTTAGTTTAGCAAAAAGATGGACAATAGGAAATGCTCAATGATGAGGCATGTGAAGATGTGTAAGGTGTGCTAGCCAGCCACCTCCACTCTGGTGGGGGTCTTTTAGCAAAGACCACCCAAAGGTGTCAGAATATCTCGGGCACTAGCACTCCACACAGAGAAGTGGGAATGAGAAGACAAGATGGTGACTGGCTGGGTTTCTATTTGGACTTGTTGAACTGTGCTGCTTTACCTGTAGTGGGACAACCCCAGAGGGATTCAGGAGAACCACTCCCCACAGGAGCAGAAGGGGAGAAGCTCATTTTATCTGGTGTGTTTACCTGAGAAAATCCAGAGCTGCTGCAGAACAATGTTCTCCATTTCCACCAGGTGCAGAATGGCAGCTGTCTCTGTGTGGCCAGAAGACTATTGTGGGAAGAAGACACCAAAAGTGACCTCCCAACAGAGGAACTGTAAGTATCTTCTACCTCTTTCTGACTGTGGGAATTTAATATTAAATGTTTTCTTCTATTTTAATATTTTAGTATATATGTTTAAGATATTTTAAATATAACTTACTCAATTAGCAGCAGTAAAATTCTTTAATAAAATAATTATCTTTTTGTAACTATTATCCACCCATTTGGGTGACCCAGTTATACTGAATAAAAATGTGAACAGTTCTCTACACAAAGGATGAATCCTTGCCAAAACCTTTGAGAATGTCTGCAGTTGTCTCCATTTTTTCATGGGAATTTATTACTTCTTCAGCTCAGCTGAAAATTGAGGAACACGAGGCAAAGAGGGCTGACTTCAGGATCCCTGGAGACAGAGGCACCTGAGGACAAATGATGTCCTTAGGCCCAGTGAGGAAGGAGCCAGTGTTTGTGGTCACATTTTTTTTTTTCTCCAGGGAATCCAAGCAAGTGAAAGAAAGTAGCAGTCATCCATGGGGAAGACAGAACTTCACATACATGGCCATTTTGATGATCTGAAATGAGAGTCATCAACGTTCTAAAATAAGTTGTGCATTTAACCCATGCCTCCAAGAAAACCCACAACTTAGCAATTCAGAAGGCTTTCACCATTGCGGGGTGAATCTCCTGTAATAATCACCTCCCTTGCCATACAAGTAATGCGAAGTTAATTCTGTGTCATAGCTATGTGTTGGAAATGACCCAAAAGCCTATCAACTGAGAAATAGATAAAAAGGTGTGGTATTTTTATGCAATTGAGTATTATTCAGCTATTAAAAAATAGATGAACTCAAGGCTTTTATAGGCAAATGGATGCAACAAGAGACCACACTGGTAAGTGAAATAAATCAGACCTACATGTGTAAACATCATAATGTCTTGCTAGTATAAGAACCTGAGAGAGTAAATAAAATCTGAAAGGTACAATGGATACTATGAAAGGAAAAGAATCTGTTCAGAGGGAATGAACAACTGGGACGAGGAAAAGGAAAGAAGATAGAAAGAAGGGCAAAAGATATATTTATGTATAGATACAGGGTAACTTGGATAGCTGCACTGTTGATTTCTGCTGGTCTATATAAAGGAGCTATTAATGTTTAATTTCTTTCTCTTTCCCTTTGGAATGTCATAACTTTCTTTGATTAATTTTACTAATTTACATTATATCTGGTAATCTAAGCAGTTATTTTGAAGACAGCGTTATGCAATATAACAACCTCTGTTGAATTCCCAATATTTTGTTTAGTGAAATTTTCTGTCATTTATGTTTTTAAATATTTTTATTCCCTTTAAAATCAAAAAAATATTGATAATAACAATAAGCTTGTCTTCTGGATGGTTAACAACCTAAGTTTGCAGACCAAAATTAGAGAAAAAGGAGGGCTACAAAGAAAGCCA
>NW_004524718.1:3375828-3377193 GCF_000260255.1 Octodon degus
TGTACAGCAATTAACCACTAAGAAGAATATATGCAGTGTATTATTTGTTGAAACTGTACTTCTGATTTGATTTGAAACTGTCTCATTGCTATCTTTTTATCAATAAAACTTTGAAAAAAAATAATAAATAAAACAGTACAAAAAAAATAAAATAAAAAATCTAAAAAAAAAGAAAATAGAAACATGTTGCAAACAAGATATCTTTCTGAGCCTCTAAACAAACAAGTAATTTTTTTTAAAAAGAACAAGAATTAGCATAATAAAGTGGATAAAAAGATACCTTAAATCCTACATTTGGAAAAACAAAGGAGATATCCTTTTTTTCTCTTTTTTTTATGAGCAGAATATATCTATTGAGGGACAGAAAGCTCCTGTCTGAGAGAGGGACAGGAAGAAGGCCCTAGTAGGTTGTACCCAAGATATCCTTTTTTTCAAGTGTTCATGTATTATTAAAAATAAAAAACCCTGTGTTCTACCGTAAAAAGTCAATATATTATAAAAAATAAAGGCATGAGATAAAATAATCTGATTATAAATAACTAAAAATATAAGTAAAGAAAATACTGAAAACATCTAGGATTTTAAAGTTATGTTAGTTCAGAAAGAAAATGACTAAAATAGGCACTTATCTAGAAAGTAGAAAATATGAAAAAATATATAGAAGAATGTGTATTAATTCAAGTTCTAATTTAATAACTAAATGGTAATCTTAGTTCTTTTGAATTCTGTTTTTTTCCTCTTTTTTTTTTTTTTTGTGCGTGTGTGTGTGTGTGCAGGGTCTCACTATGTCATTCAGTCTAGTTTTGAACTCACTCCTGGCTGGCCTCAGACCCATGGTGATCCTCCTGCCTCAGCTTCCCAGGTGCTGCAGTTCTAGGCATACATCCCCATCCCCCGGTTTCTTTTGTATTTTCTTGTTGTGAACATAATAAAACATTTGTTTCTTCTATCTGATTTTCATTCTTCTCTCTCTAATTGTATTGCTAATATATTACACACACACACACACACACACACACACACACACCCCTCTAATAGTAGTGAAGATTACTATTTAGCTATTAAATTGTCATATAAAATTAACATCTTTTTATAAGTAAACAGAAAAATGAAGAGAGGCCTGTGCATGATGGTACATCCCTGTAAATCCTAGTTAGTTTTGAAACTGCCAGGAAGATCACAATGTCAAGGCTGGTCAGCTTGAGCAAATTTGTTACAACCAGTCTCAAAATAAAAAGGGCTAGGGTGTAGCTTAGTGGCATTGAACACAGAACCTTCACATTGAATTTGCAATCTTCCTGCCTCTGCCTCCCCGACCACTAGGGTTACAGGCATGTCTCAGCCATGTCCAATAGGGAATCCTAC
>NW_004524718.1:3377293-3384818 GCF_000260255.1 Octodon degus
ACTTTGAAAAAAATAAAAAATAAAATAAAAAAAAAAGATTGTAAATCAAAATTGAATTTATTGGGCTGTTGAGATAGCTCAATGGTCTAAACCTTCTACATATTACTCCAGCCTTCCTAGGAACAACACAAAGAAAGACACAAAAAAAAAAAAAAAAAAAAAAAGCCAAAATCAAATTTATCAAACTAAAGTGGTTAGTTGAATTTATTTCTGGGTGAACATTTACTCTTATAAAAGCGCTCCAACTTACATCACTGTACATGCCATTTCAGCTCTAATCCTTGGGTAAAAAAAGGATGAAATAATTCTTCAATGAATAGAAGAATTCAAGTAATAATGAAACATTCTGTAGAAAGAAAATTGCCATTAGAAATGAGGCCTGTTCATCTTGCTTTATGGAAATTGAAAACTACTGAAAATACTTTTCAAAGATTCATATGAAAGGTTGTCTAAACAATTTATCTATAAGTTCCTCTCTTACCTTTTTCGAAACCTTCCAGGGAGGCTGCTGGACTCCCAAACACATCTGAAACTGACATAGGAGAGAAAAAGTGGGGCAGCCAGTTCCAGCCAAGAGCAGTCTCAGAAGCTCCTACCTTTGATGTAGTGAGTGCCTAGGGTTAGAAAACAAATGCATTCTGGCTCTGAACTTGTCACTCATTAAATGCAGGATTTATGATTTCTTCTGAGACAATCAAGGAGTCAAAAGTAGTTTTTGCTAAAAACTGAGACTCTTCACTTAGGCCACAGATGTCCAATGGAAACAAAAAGTAGAACAAAGCTTGATCTTCATTTTCTAAAACTCTGGTCAAATTTTTGGCTGTGCATATTGACACATTGGTCATTTAGGAAGTGTCTGTCTAAATGTTGGCAAACAAGGTTTATTAGCCCTACATTTAACTTTCCTATTACAACACCCTTCAAGACTGAGGGCACAGATAGATTTAGAAGACCGCATAGCTACCCCCAGGTTCTTCATTGCCCTAAACCTACAGACACCTTGGGCTCCAGCCTCGCAGAACAGGATCTACACCAAGCAGAGATAGCTCATTCATAGGAACCAAATCCCCACTCAGGCCACAAAGACTCCTCTGGGGTTATGAAACCAGGCCTGGGATAAGGATGGACCAGAACCCAGCCAATCACAGCACCCCACAAAACTCCACACTTCGCTTCACTACTTGGCCAGTCTGACCACTTGCTCAGTCCTGAGTCCCTTCAGTCTGACACTGAATCCCTTTTCCTATCTGCTCTGATTTTGTTAAGGGGCAGGCTTGATCTCTGTCAAAACTGTGTCCCTCCCCCTTCACTTTCTCTTACTTCCAACTAAAACTTTTATCTGTGAACTCATGAACGCCTTAATTTTAATTTCTATTGTAACTGAAGCAAGGACCAATGCTCTTACTTTTGGACAGTGGGACTCAGGGAGAGTGGCCTGAGGTTTACCTTCCTGGTGGCACTGGAGCAGTTTTGCTCTCCCAGCTACTCATGTGTCCCTGGCTCAGAATGTCTGGAGTTTCATTTAGCACATGGGATAACTTGGCAGCCTGCTCACAGTGTACCCTCTGCTGGATCATTTATTTGTCAAAGAAAGCACTTATGGTGATGTTAAATCAAGACATCTGAGACATTCAGAAACATTCCGAGATGAGCAAAATCATTTAAATAGTGCCAGTATTTGATCATATATTTAAAACGTGGTAAGAAACATCATGATTGGGCTTTCTTACATAAATTTTTTATAATACAGTATCTTACAGCACTTTTTAATTCATAGCTACATTAAGTGGAGAAATATGGTTTCAAGGACATTCCCCACCTCCCACTATGTAGGTCCCAAGAAGTAACTAAAGAATGTCAGTAGGGCATGAGATCAGGACAGACACACGTAGGCAGACCTGCATGAGGACCTGGCCAAGAAGAGCAGGACAGCTGGTGACCGACAGCGTGCCGGCCTGGGGCAGCAGGCTCTGGCCATGCAGCAAGTTTCAGCCAGAAAGTGCTGCCCATGTAAAGCCTTTGCCATTTCTGTGGTTATGCTTTAAGATCTGATGTAGGATTTTGGCCTGGCTCCAGATTCTTTCATGAGAAGGACACTTATACTTTCATCTTTGCTGCTATCTGTTTTATGTGTGTCTCTGTGTATGTATGTATGTATGTATGTATGTATGTGTAAACACTCAGTTCCATGTACTTTCTGGAATTAATCTTCCTATTCTGCATTAAAGAGGGAGCTACTATATTACTAATCTAGGGCTCTAAAATTATTACATTTAATTTACATACCTCTAAAAGGGAAAAATGCCTTCAATTAATCTATAACCCTCTGTTAACAAACTATAAAATAGACTGACTCTGGAAACATTAAAATAGATGACATGCTCCTAGAACCAGTGAAATGCACTGGCTTTATTTATTTTATTTTTTTACAAATTAACAACTAGTAGTTCCCCTCACAGAATATTTCATATTTTTTCCTTACAGACGTGAAATACAATTTACTTTTTGTCTTGTTTGTTTGAGATGAGTGTCTCACTGTTGCTCAAGCTAGCCTTAAACTTCCATTTCTTTCTCCTCAGCTTCTCAATTAGATGGAACTGCAGGTGAGACACCATGACTAGGGGGGAAAATATATATATATATATATATATATATATATATATAGTATTTTGTAGCTAAGGGTCTACAAGGTGTTCAGGGTCTCACTACTAGATCAGACTCATAGTGATCCACCTGTTTACACCCTCCCAAGTGCTGGGATTACAGGCATGTGCCACCATGCACAGTCTCAATTGCCATCTCAGCATGCCCCAGGGGTGGGGCTGGCATGGCAGGGTTGAGGATCTAACCTCCGGCCCTTGCGCCTGCTTGCAGGCGCTTTAATCTGCTGTGCTATTTGTCTGGCCCTCTAAAAAAACATAATTTTGAAATAAGTTATTGCTTCACATAAACATGTGTAGTCCTGGCCTCTACTTAGTTCTATCAATCTTTGAATCTATTATTATACTAATAAAATTAATCTTACTTCCCATCTTTATTTTATTTTTCCATGATCGATAGCATTTGTAGTTTTTTCTTCAAAATTGTATTATTTTTATTAAATACTTTCTCTACACATGAAATTTTTAAGTACTTTTCCAACTTTCTAGGAAGAACTATAGGTGGTAGATTACTATCACTTTAAATTTAGAAATAATTTTGATAGAATTTCCATCATTATAAGATCAATTTTTCCAACAAATACTAAAATCATTTGAACTTTTGCACTTATAAAATAAATTTAAATTTGTATTGATTAAAATTGTAAGTTTTTGAAAGTAAAATTAGTCAATATGTATAATATTCAACTCTGAAAAATATTGCCAAACTTTACTCCAAAAATTAATTAAAGTCCAATATTCAGTGTAAAATGTGCTTGTTCTTCCAGCCCCTTTTTAATAAATATAATGAAATTTTAAAACATTCATTTATCTCTGTTATTGTAGTTTCAGTAGCTTTATTCCTATTTCCTTAATCATGGGTGAAACAACTTGTCATACTTTTATTGGTGAATAGTATTTCTCTTCTCATATTCATTTTACTAGACTTGCCATTCATTACTCATTCTTTTGTTTCCCCAGCTGACCAACATTTACAGACGTGCAATTTTATCTTCACTTAGTAGGAAAAATTTTATAACCTGACATGTTCTTCCACATACCAGCTTTGTTATCCAATCTCTTTTTTTGTATTCTGATAGCTAGTATTTTTTGCCTTGAGAATGTTAGCCTCATTTACCCACATAGGAAAATGAAATCTTTTTATGTCCATAATCAATTCTTTTCTATTTGGCCAAGTTTATCTCCACCACAACTGCTCCGCATTCCTGAGCTGGCTGTTGAAGGCTTTTTTGGTTACCTAACAATACAACATGCACCCCCAAAGTAATTTTCTCTTTCCATAGCCCACCAAACATTCCCAAAACACATCTTTTCACATAAATGCCAGTACATTATCATTCCCATGATAGTGTTTGACCTTCAGTTTAGTATCTTGGGTTCTGGTCTTTTATGTTGGAATCAAGTCTGATCACCTTGCAATGTATTAGTTCTGTTTGTTTGGTGTTCTGTTGAGTATGACCACTAACACTAATGTAGACTCTAGGCTGTGCAGAGTTTGGGAGCTGAACAGCTGGGCCACACCTGAGGGGAAAACACACTGACCTATCCCACAGCCACATCAGACTGTCATGAGTCCAGAGATTCATCATAGAGGTAAATCTCACAGAAAGTCACCTGGAAAACTGTGACTATGAAGTTGACAAGGTAAGAACATAGAGAGAAAATGCCTTGGTGAGTGTTACAACAGCAGAGTCAGCATCACAAAGGTGGGGTTTCAGATTGCCAGGTAATCAATCAGGGTTGTGCTTGTACACTTCATGAGTGGCCTACACTATTGTGAGACAGCTATGTTGCTAGGTAGTTTGTGGGTCTAGCTGGGCTGCCGAATCTAGCCTTCAAACCCTAAACTCAAGCAGTGCCCTCGTGTCAGCCTCCTGAGCAGCTGGGACTAAGTGACACATACTACCACATTGACATTGTAATTTTTGAGGTGGCCCATGACTTTATTCTTCATCTCAAAGAGATCATAGCGGCCAAGACAAAATTACTATAGTTCAGCAAGTGTACTGAAGTTATTCCCAATTTCCAAGACTATCAGGCTCTTACTATGCCTTAATACCCCTGGAACTGCAACCCACAGGAGCAGAGCAGTCCTCTAATAATACAGGAAAACTCTGAATTATTATGTCCAAATTCTGCATTCCATATTGCTTCTTAACTGAAAGTGTACAGTCTTTGCCCAGCTTCAGATAACTGTCTGGTCTGTTGCATTTTAATTTATTCTGTAAAAATATTCTAACAGGTGAAGACTCATTTAAGATTTGTCCAACTTCATGTATAGGATGGAGCCTATGCATGATGCTGTGCTAAACTGTTTGATTTCTAGTGGATATTAGTTATGTGCTACTTGAAGTGAACACAGAGCCCTGAAGCTTGAGACTACATGTTTAAAAATATTAACTAGAAATGAGAAACAAGGATGCATTGGTGGATTAAGCAAGAAGGAGGCATCTCAGGGCACCACACAGAATGGCATTGCAAGCAATAGCATGGAGCTTTCTTTCCACATCGTCACCTGCTGAGGAGTCAGAGGAGATCCGAACAAGATGTAAGATTCCTGCTCCAGAGTGGCAATGCTCAGGACCGTCCCAAGACTTGACTCATCAACAAATCAACCATGAGCTAACTAAAGGAAAACAAGTCCTAGGAGAGAAAGAAAGAAGGGGTAGGAACGTGGGTTCTTTAGCAGTGATGACAACAGGTTCTAATTTCTCCTTCAGCCTTTTCAGAAATCTTTGCTCTCATACAATTTTCACTCTTTTGGGCTTTCTCAGCTACTTAGGTGAAAATGGCGTAAAGTTGTTAGCTTCTTTGCATGTCTCCAAATACCCATCTTTTGTTCTTGAGTAAGAATTAAAAATTGCTGAAGGCTGGCCAAATAGCTCAGTGGATTAAAACAACTGCAAGCAGGTGCAGGGGTCAGGGGGGGTTGATGCCCAGGTCTGCTGTGCCAGCCCCACCACAGGGGCACGCTGAGATGGCAATTGATACTGGGCGTGTTGGCCCACACCTGTAATCCCAGCTCTTGGGAGGCTGTGAACAGGTGGATCACTACAAGGCTGGTCTAGTAGTGAGACCCTAAACACCCTGAAGACCCTTCCCTAAAAAATATACACACACTCAAAAAAAAAAAAAAGAATTAAAGTTGCTAGAAATATCATTCTTGGATGAAGTGTCTTTTATTTAAAAATATTCTCTTTACATGAGGAGTTTGGAACTCTTCATCCTGTCTCCAAGTAATCTTTTCTTTCTTTAAGATCATAAAATTTTCACTTTATCTCTGTCATTCACAAATTCTCCACACACATCCTTGTAAATGGATCCTATTTTGAACTCAGTACAATTTTCTACTTGGCAAGTCAAATCTTTTGATCATTCAAGGCTGTTTTCTTCCTTCATCCATATGACTATTATTTTGTCCAGTTATTCGTCTACCCTTTTAGAAACTCTAAATTGTCTCCTTCTTTCATCTTTTCGGATTATTTTTTGATGCTTTGTTTTCCATTTGAACTTACAAAAAATAATTTGATTTTCAGAAATTTTGATTTTCTATATTGATATTTCGAACTAGAGAACTATTTTCTGTTTTCTAAAACCTTTTGCATTTTATAGCTTTCTGATTATTCTATTAAGGTGTGTCATAAATGAATATGCTTAGCAGTTCATTCAAGGTCTTCTCATTTTTTTTTTAATCTTAAACCACTCTTGGGGCTGGTGAGATGGCTCAGTGGTCTAAAGCACCTACTTAGAACAAGCTTAGCAAAGCACAGGGACCGCGGTTCGATCCCCCAGCACCACATGCCAGCCAGCCCCGTCCCCTGGTGGGCTGAGCTGGCCACACACACACACACACACACACACACACACACACAAAATAAATAAAATTTAAAAAAAAACACTCTTAGTAGAAGCTACTGCCATGAACATGTAGCTTGGCCAATTGGTTTAAAATCAGTGTGTTCCTTATCCCTTTTTCTGGGTTTCTTTTTTACACAAAAATTTACATAATGACAATAACTTATAAATGTTTTATAAATTTAAAAACCTCCCATTCAGCATTGCCTGTAATGCTATCAAATTAGAAAGAATCAACAAGATCAATGTTCAAGTAAATTCAGAACATCTATAACCTAGGCAGCCATGAATCCACTTCAAAGGGTAAGATTCAAAGATAGGATTTAGAACAGAAGAATGAAAGCAGAGTCTACTCCTTGAATCCTAGTGGAATGTGAATAAGTAGCTAAAACAGGAAAAAGGAAAAACAACATGCTCATAAACATTCAAAGCTACTTTCATCCTGCATTAAACAAGGATTAATGGAATGAAAGACAGGTCCCACCAGTGTGAAAAAGATGGAAGAGAAAAAGAGATTCTCCATCTCTTTCAGATTAATAAAGATGTGGTAGGAACCGACTGCTTTTATCTGTCCTCTCTTTATCATCCAGAAGAATGACAATGTCATGGAAATAAGGCAACCCAAACCTATCTGTTTCACCAATTACCATAAAAGGGACCAATTAGCCTATTAACACAAATACAAGTAGATTAGATATAGAAGTAAAACTCAAGAGTAACTTGAGTTTTAGGGGAAAAATCATCAAGGGACATCTTAAAGCAAAAATGACTAGTGATAATATTACAATAAATGACAAAAATCACAAAGATGACTGTGAACATTTATTTACCTGGTTAAACAGAATCTAAATGTATAAACAAGTACTTTATCAGTACATTAGAAAATAGAGAGACCCAGTCCTAGCCCAGGTCCGGTGAGTGTGCGGAGAGCTTCCTGCTACCCTGCGCCGGCGGGACCTGTCCCAGCCCAGGCGCAGAGTGGGCCGGACCCTCTCCCAGCCCCTTGGGCC
>NW_004524718.1:3390553-3406248 GCF_000260255.1 Octodon degus
AAAAAAAGAAAAGAAAAGAAAACCAATAGAACTGACACATAAAACAAGCAATGAATCAATTCCACATAAAGATACTTGAACAAATAGAATACTTAAATAAATAGAATTCAATTTCTTGCTGTATATAAGTATTCAGTGCTTTAAAGACTTCTAAATTATAAATATACATATTTTAAATAATTCTAATAAAAGTGACAAGACTTTTTGAAACTAGATTAATAGATTGAAAAGTTTAGAATATAAAACAAGCATGCAAAACCATCTAAAAATTCTGAAATGTTAGAAATGAGATAGTTAGTGGTCAGCATTATCAGTTTTAAAATGCATGTTGTGGCTACAGTCATTAATATACTACAGTTTCATAATTAGATGAAGTTTCCAGAAATATTCTTAACTGTCAGCACATGTGATAAAAGTAACAAGCTAATCAAGAATGTAGATATTTGTGTTTTTTTAATTTTTAATAATTACAGATAGATGGAAGATTTAGAATTGCAAAAACTTGTAAGAACACAAAAACTAGAACATGCGAAAATGTGCACCAATATTTCTGTAAGGAACTAATTTTAAGTACAGCCCCCTACACCGCAGCCACGAGGACAGCTGCTGAGGGCTGAAGATACAGCGTGTGGTAGAAAGTGGCCTGCCATGTGTGAGACCCGACGTTCAAGCTGTAAAAAATCTGATCACTCCAATGAAACAAAATCTTACCTGATAAAAGTTCTGTAAGTCAAATGTGCAAAGTGGAAAAATATGGAAGTGCAACATGTTGCTCCAAGTTTTAATTTCCATTTTTTAAATAGAACATTTAAGACATAGTTTATGGGCCACATTCTTCACAGATGAATGTCCCCAATCATGTTTGAAGTATTCAGAGGGGCACAACTGTCACAGCGTGACAGTGTCAATATTCACTTCAGAGTATTCTCATCCCTCAAAAGAAACCCTCGGGACTGGTGAGATGGCTCAGTGGTCTTAGAACAAGCTTAGCAAAGCACAGGGACCGTGGTTCAATCCCCCAGCACCACACGCCAGCCAGCCCCGCCCCCTGGTGGGCGGAGCTGCCCCCCCCCCACACAAATAAAATTAAAAAAAAAAAAGAAACCCTGATGAGCGAGCATCTTCTCTGCATGGCACCCCACCCCTGCTCCCAGCCCTAACCCACAAACGCATGTATCCCATCGTTCTTGCCCTTCCTTCCTTCCTTCCTTCCTTCCTTCCTTCCTTCCTTCCTTCCTTCCTTTGTTTCTTTTTTTTTTTTTCCCACGGATTGAACTCAGGCCCTTGTGCTTGCTTACCATGCAAACGCTTCCCGGCCCCCGTTCTTGCCATTTCTGCAGCCAGGCCAGAAGTCCCCTGTCAGAGGTCTCGTCAGACGTGCTGTCACGGCTGCCTCGACGGCCTGGATCCACTCAAAACATTTCACTTTCGTGGCCATTTTGGTGTCGTGGAAGAGCCTAAAGTCGCATGGGCAAGAAGGACGATGGCTGGAATGGGATTTGGCTGTGGACGCTGCGTTGCTGTCATGGTGCCATCACCGTCGGTGTATCTGATATTTTCCTGGATGGTTATTTCTAGCACATAAAGTGAAAGGCACCAAAAAATCTTAAAAATAAATTTTAGTCATCAGAAATATTTACCCTCCTACCACATTTTTTTTTTTTTCTAATCCAAATTAACTTCTTGTCTTCAACATGTCTTATACTGGACAATCTTTTCTTATCCACAAGAGGAAACTTGGATTTGGATGATGACATACAGTATTGATGTAAAAGTATAAGCAGAGTGACATGTTGGGGATTTAAATACACCAATAATTGAATGCTAATTATTAGAGGTAGCAACACCAGTATTACTCATGAAAGTTAAACTTCTGGCTGTAGCTAAATATATTAACCAAACTTCCTCAAATAGCCAGTAATTTCACCAGCCCACTCTTTCTGGTCTCACATCTACCCTCTTCCATCCCTAAAACAATGAGAACATATACCCACAGATGACAAAGCCACGCACCTTTCCCGTCCTCTGACTCGCTCAGCCAGGCAAAATGCTCAGTGGCCTGACTTTGAGGTTATCCTGCAAACCTATGTATGTAAAACATCTCTTTGAGAACAACCATTTTAATACATAATTTTCAATTTTGAATTGCTGCCAAGTTTTATCTTATCAAATCCTTGATGTGGCTTTTGAAAAGATATTATCAAACAGCCACTAAAATGTCATGTAAGCGACACAGACTAGGATGAGATAAAGGAGCAGCACAGCACATTTGAAGGCTATGCATTAATTTTAAAAAGGCAGAGAAACTGGAAATACAAAAGAGAAATTATACGGGAGAAAACTTTTAAGAGCAGGGTGGGGGCAGGGAGATAGCTCAGTGGAATAAGTGCTTGCCTGGCAAGCACAAGGCCCTGAGTTTGATCCCCCTACCTCACAAAAAAAATAAAATAAAATAAGAGCAAAGGGGACACTAGAGGGAGATAAATTGGGAAAAATGAGAAAGCAAATAAAATGATGGAAATTAAGCCTGTTAATAGTGTAATTTTCACTGATATAATTTCATACTTTCTTGTGCTAATATTTCTAGTCTTGTTAAACATCAAGTGTTCATGTTATTTTTGGCTGTTTCTCTTTGGCTAGAACATGAAGACTTGCAGGATGCAAGCAACATGTTGTGCTTTCTGGATAACTTCTTGTTATGATTCCAAATTTTAAAATAACATCTACAGAAGATTCACAGTTAGACAGGTGAAACTTCTGTAGCTAAATGATGCAGTTCATTTAGTATTAACCTAGATATTAAGCACATTAAAAGGAATTATCTTAAAATATATTCCAGCTAGGTTAATTATCTCTTTCTTGCATTACCAATTGTGAGTAGTGAGGCATGGAATTGGTCTTGAGTAAAGGAAATCTTTAGAATATAAAGTATAAATGTTAACATGATCTAGATAGACTGTTCCTTCATTAAGGCTCTGCAAAAAAAAAAAAATGCAGGAGATTTGTGCAGAAACTAAGATTTGTTTTGGCATTTAAGCAAGTAATCGTACAAGTTTTAAAAATAATTGTGTCACATTAAAACTTTTCTCAATGTGTGAGATGTTACTGAATTATTCCTCATGTTTGCTGTTAATAGGATGGCAGAGCTTGCTTACCTGGCTTTCCTTCCTAGATGACATGAATTTGAGAGCAGAGAGTAACTCCTTAACACAGACAGGTGCTTCAGGCTAAGAGATTGCTGATGAAGATAGTGAGGGAAGGTGCTCCTGGAACTGAAGAGGAAGCTCAAGGACACTTTTTAGAAAAAAATATGGAACCTTGACAAAATTGTGAGACACAGTTAACACTTAGATGAATGGATAGATAGATGATAGGTGATAGATAATAGGTAGATAGATGATTGATAGACAAGGGCTAATAAATGGTAGAAGATTGACAGATGATAGATAAGAAGATAAATGATGATAAATATATGATAGATACATAGATAAATGATGGATAATAAATGCCAATAGATGACAGATCACTGATAAATAAATGATAAATCAATGGTTTATAGATGACAGATGAGCAGGTAAATGCTAATAGATAGGTGATAGGTACACAAATAAAAGATGAATGATAGATGACAGACAGACAGACAGACAGACAGACAGACAGACAGACAGACAGACTGGTGACTTTGGAAATATCTTTTTACTACAGTAGAGTAAGGAAGTTGATCCCTTACGTTCACCCATGAGGTAAGGGGTTTATCAGCACTAACATTTTACTACCTATTCCCCACAGAGGACCCACAGCTTCCATAATTTCCAGCTGGAGGGTTTGTCATGGCTCATCCTAAACTGACACAAGGAGGATGTGAACACCCAAGCTAGCTTTCTCCTTCCAGGGTCACTTTTCTCTAGGAACTAAGCTTCCATATCAGTGTCTGGCCTGAACCTTAAGCTCATTACCCAAGATTGGCAGGCACTTCCTTATTCTCCAGTTGTCCTTGTCCTTCTGTTGCCCTTTGTGTGGCTGAATCCTAGCTCTTTTGGTCAGAATTCCCCAGTTCCATTATCTCACCCACCCAAATTTCAGCCTCCTGCTCCCTTCCAGGTCAGCCTGATGTGGCTTCCCCACCTACTACCATAAAAGACCCCTGCAGCTTGGCCTCCCCTCCATTTGCTGTCTGCAGCACTCATTAATCTGCCTGCAGCTTTAATGCCCCATGCTTCTGGAGACCCTAGCTTGCTAGAGTCCAAGACTGACCCTCACACTCTGACACCCTGAGAGGAGCAAGGAGCTGTCCATTGCCTGGGATGTAGAAGATAAACGTAGCAGAAAATTGTGATACAAACTCATTAAGTAAAAAACAAACTCATATATTGAGTTATATATTTCCAGATATCTAGAAAAACAATATATATGAAGCTCAGTTTTATTTTTGACAATCTCACTTTTTGACAGAAAGTACAATGAATATTTTTCAGAGTTCCAGTTGGTGCAAATATACTGAAGATGAACACTGAAGGTGCCACCTTATGATGCTATCCATGTGAGCAGGGAGGACACTCATGTAAATGAAGACCTGTCTCTCTGGAGCATATATGGGACTGTTTTTTGCTTATGAAAAT
Organism: Octodon degus; assembly: GCF_000260255.1. NCBI lineage: Eukaryota > Metazoa > Chordata > Mammalia > Rodentia > Octodontidae > Octodon > Octodon degus. The sequence goes on from NW_004524718.1 coordinate 3,395,173, forward strand.
GTAGAGAACATTATCCAGACCAAAAAGTGTATATCTGTGCAGGAAAACAGCACCTCCTGCTTCCTACATGATCATTTTTTGAAAAGCATGTGCATTACACCTTGAAATCACAATCTGATCCTTTCCTCTATGAAGGACTTTCTCTTTTCAGTATGGGTTGCAGGACAAAGCTCTTACAGGAAAAGCCTCGCAAATGTTCAAATCATCCTCTACCTGTGGCTACCTTTCAGCTGGACCCGAATTTCATTGTTCTCACAAAGCTTCATGGACTAGCGTGCGGGTGACTGTTCACATGGTTCACACCCTGCGCAGCAGCCGGGCCCAGCTCCTCCTGTCCAGAATCAGAACAAGCTGTCTTGTTCAGAAAGCAGAAGCCGATAAAAGATCTCAGGAGTCTGCTCTTTCATACCTCTTTCCTTTTCAATATACAAAATTCACCTTTCATTCTTCTGTCTTGTTTTATGATGATTATGTTGGCACAAAAATTCACTATGAAGTTCCTCACAGAAAGAATACCGAAAAAGTTTCTCCTTATCTCAAGGACATATACCAAAAGAGAGGCTTTTTTGCCTATATCAGAACGTTTTATTGCTGCACATGACAGGTGACTCAGCTAAAAATCTTTATTTTGTTCAGGAATAGAATTCTGATGGAAAAAATTAAGGAGCAAGATTCCTATTAGATGACCAAAGCAAGCCATTTATCAAAAATATTGTAATAGAGAACATAAAATGAACTATTATGTGCTATTAATCATAGCCTTGTTATAAATAGCATTAGTAGCTATTCTTGTATTTCCCTTAAAGAGAAAAATCACTGAATCAATTTAGAGGTGATCACATTAAATGTAGTGATGTAGGTGAATATCATCCCTTGTTATATAAAAAAATCTTGGATAATTTGAAATTACTCTTCCTTGTGCTGCCTTTCAAGTGTATTTTCTATGTTCTAAACCTTGTTCCTTATGTGCAGTAACAGAGCAATGAAATGTTTGACATCACATCAACACAGACTGTGTGGAAGGAGCCCCGTCTGCTATATTACCCACTGTGGTGACAGTCATTAATCAACTGACTGATTAGAAAAAGTTTAGATACTCAATGTAGACTCAAGGCTGACACTGTCACTATGTCATAACACACTGGGAATTGTACCTCCGGATAGACAGAATTTTTACTCCAAAGAAGCAGGATTCCTGTATCCATGTATGCTTGACATATTTATGATCACCAGGTAGGTTTTCTTTTAACCAAGTATATTCTTATCTGCCCAGGTGCTGCCCTATGATGAAAAACATCAATCCCAGAGGGCTTGTTTCAGCTGAAGGTTGAGGTATATTGATTGGTCAAGCATGAGTAGCAGAATTTCTTCTAGTGTTTTCATGACTTGTGAATTAAGGATGATTCACATTTATGATCTCAGAACAAATTAAATGAGCTACCATGCACAAAATTGCATCATAAACTGTAAAGCTTTGCTGATTACAAAAGCATTTGTAAGTTTTCAATGTTGATTTTTATAGGAAAAAAATACAGAAGGAATGAGTGATACTTGAGTAGTCATTACTGGCGGTTATTCATTCATAATCACACATTTCATGCCATAAGATTTGTTGAAGTTTATTAAGAATAAACAACCCTAAGGTTCTCATTTGGAAAACGAGAGTACATGTTAGTTATCCTAAACCTGTAAAAGTACTTGTACTTTCTTCCTGAGAGTTGGGGACAACCTCTGAAAGTACATCCTAATCACATTGCCATTCAGCCAGAACAGGACTACCTTTGAGATTTTATGTGAGGAATAAACTTATGAATTTGAATCTCTTAAACTTAATTTGAATCACTGTGCAATTTATCATATTTTTACTAACGCAATTCTAATAAGCATGTATATATTTATTCACATATGCTTCTTCTGAAAATTACATAACACAGTCTCATTTATGGTCTTAAAATATGCTTATTGGGGTGAACAGAGTGCAAGAAGGCAGCCCCTCTCATTGCCATCTCCACCTGCTGGATCTGGCAGACCACACCACAAGGCTCACAGAACAGCCTATGCCCTTCCTGCTGCCACAACCAAGCTGAACTTCTCCAGAAGGCCCGTGGACCAAAGAGAACACCAGCAACACAGTAGGGTCCACCTAGGGCATACAGGATGGACAGACAGTCCTAGTGGCAAAGCAACAATAACAATATGAACCAACAGGTGGTAAGTTAGGTCAATAAGTGTTGTGCTTAGGGACAAAGAAACACAGAATAGAAGCAGTTGGGAACCCAGAAAAAAAGCAAGGGTAGCAATTCTGACTGCAGACAGTATGAAATGCAAGCCAAGAATAATCAAAAGAGATAAAGAAGGTCATTGCATACTTGTTAGGGTAAAATTTCAGGAGGAAGAGATGACAATCATAAATTTATATTCACCAATTGGGAAGGGATAGAAAGAAGGAAACTTATTCAAAAGAAAGAGCTATTGTGTTCAGGAGAAAGAGTAGGGTAGAGTAGAATAGAAATAGTTCTTCCATTCATTTACCAAAAAACATACTCTTTAGAAATCAGTGTGGAAATTCCTTCAACAGCTAGAATTGGAGGTCCCATTCAAGCCAGGTTTTCCTCTCATGGGTATTTTCCCAGAAGAACTGAAAACTTGATACCACAGTGATTATATGTGTCCCTCTGTTTTTGGCAGCACAATTTGTTATAGCTAAAACCTGGAAACAACCCACATGCCCGCCAACTGAAGAATGGATTAGGAAGATGTGGTGTTTTTACACAATGGAGTATTATTCAGCTAAAAGGACAAATTTGAGTCTTTTTTTGGTAAATGGATGCAACTAGAAAACATACTCTTAAGGGAAATAAATCAGATCCACATGTGCAAACAACATATTGTCTCCTTAGTGTGAGAACCTAAAAGAGAAAAATGGAATGGTACAATAAACACTGGTAAGACAGAATAAACTTATTCAAAAGGAAGAGCTATTGTGTTCAAGAGAAAGAGTAGGGGAAAGAGTTTTATCTAGACATGTAAGTAGGATATTTTGGACAACTATATTGTACTTTTCTGCTGGTCTGTGGAAAGAAGCAGTTAATGCTTTAATTTGTTTTGTCTCCTTTTTTCAGTTGTTTCTCCTTTTTGTTTTCTTAATTTCTTATATACTTCTTCTAATTTTACATGCATGTATCCAGTAATGTAAACAACTGGTTGTAAGACAATACTATGTATTACAACAAATACTTTGAAATTCATATTACTTTGTTAATTGAAAATCTGTATCACTTGTAATTTTTTCTGTTCTAATTCTAATTTGTACTCTCTTTAAAAAGTAAAATAAAATAAAATAAGAAATTTAGAGAACACTTAATGTCAATACTCCTCAAACTCTTTAATTAAATTTAAAAGAAATCAATTCTCCTAATTCATTCCAGGAAGCAAGTATTATTCTAACACTAAAACCAGAGAAAGACTCAACCAAAAAAGAGAACTATAGGTCAGTATTCCTAATGAACATAGACACAAAAATACCAGCAAATAAAATTCAGCAAATTATAAAGACTATGTACCAGGACCAAGTAGGATTCATCCTAGAATGGTTCAATATACGCAAATCAATAAACATAATGCATCATATCAACAGAGCCAAAGAAAAATCACATGATCATCCCAATAGATGCATAAAAAGCTTTGAATGAAGTTCAGCACCTCATTCATGATGAAAATCCAACAAATATCTAAATCCTATGGTTTTTAACTCAATCCAATCAAAGCCATCTATGATAAATGAATAGTCAGCATCATACCAAATGGACAAAAATGAAAAGTTTTTTCTCTAAAATCAAGAAGAAGACAAGGATTCCATTATCACCACTCCTATTAAATATTGTTCTGGAAAATTAGGTAGAGTAATTAGACAGAGTGAAATAAAAGGAATAAGGATAGGAACAGAAGTGAAATTATCATTATTCAGAGATGACATGTTTTTCTACATAGAAGATCCCAAAAACTCCACCTAAAGGCTGGTAGAGTTAATAACTGAATTCAGTAGTATAGCTGGATAGCAATTCAACATTCAAAAATCTATAGCATTCCTCTAAACAACAACAAAAAAACAAACTTACTGAGAGAGAAATTGGGCAACTACCCCCTCTCCAATACCATCCAAAAATCTGAAATACTTAGGAATCAGTCTACCTAAGGAAGTAAAAGATCTAAACATTGCCAATTACAGTATTCTGAAAAAGGGGATCAAATAGGGTATCAATAAATGGAAAGATAGCCCTTGCTCATGGATAAAAAGAACGAATATTGTAAAACTGGCCATCCTTCCAGACCCATTATACAGATTTGATGCAATCTCAATCAAAATACTATACCTCTTAGATCTAGAGAAATCATTCCTGAGATTCACCTGGAATCTGAAGACATCTAGAATAGTAAAGACAATCCTGGGCAATAAGTGCAAAGCAGGAGACATCACAACTCCTGAGTTGAAATTATACTACAAAGATTCTGTGATAGAATCAGCATGGTAATGGCAAAAACAATACAAAACAGACCTGAGGATCAATAGTACAGATTACAAGATGCATACTCCAGATAAAGGGGCCAACATGTTCACTGGCAGAAAGAGAGCCTCTTTAATAACTGGTGCTGGAAAGACTGGCTTTCCACATTCCAACGACTAAAACTAGACCCATGTTTATCATCAGGCACTAAACTGAAGTGAAAATGGATCAAAGGTCTAACTATTAAGGTAGAAACACTGTATCTACTGTCAGACAAAGTAGATAGAAATCTTGAGACATAAGAGTAGGCAGAGAATTCATGGAAAAAAAGAACAAGAAGTATTTCAAAGAATCAACAACTAAGATCTCATCTTATTAAAAAAGCTTTTCGCACTTGAAAAAATCACTGACAGTGGAAAAAATCCCACAGAGTGGGAAAAAAATTTCAGCCAATCTTCCCTTGGACAAAAGACTTCTATCTAGAACACTTAAAGAACTGAAAAAAGAAAGAAGAAAGAAAGAAAGAAAGAAAGAAAGAAAGAAAGAAAGAAAGAAAGAAAGAAAGAAAGAAAACACAAAAAAGCCCAAAATTCAACACCCAACCCAAAAATAGGCATCTGAGTTGAATATATGCTTTTCAAATGAAAAAATCCAAATCACAAATAAATATATGAAAAAATGTTCAACATCATTGGTCATCTGAAAAATGCAAATTAAAATAACATTCAGATTTCTTCTCAGCCTAGAAAGAATGGCTATCATCAAAAACCAACCAACAGTAAATGCTGGTGAGGCTGTGGGGAAAAAGAACCCTTCCTCACTCTTGGTGGGAGTGTAGACTGGTGCAGTCATTGTGGGAATCAATGTGTCAATTTCTAAAAAAACTAGGATTAGAGGTCCCACTAATATACCCCTCCTGGATAACTACCCAGAAAAAAATTAAAAATCATACCACAGTGATACATGTGCACCCATGTTTATAGCAGTCAACTTCTATAACAGCTGAATATTAGAAACAACTCAAAAGCCCATCAAATGAGGGATGGATAAAAACCATGTGGTGTTTTTGTACAATGGAATACTCCTAATCTATAAAGAAGGATAAACTCAAGATTTTTATATGTAAATGGATGCAACTTGAAACCTAACACACAAGTGAAATAAGCCAGATGCACACGTGTAAACATCACACTGTCTGCTGGTATGAGAAGCTGAAAGAATAAATAAGACCCAAAATGTGCAAAATATATTGTGAAAGGGGAAGAAACTGCTCAAAAGACCAACTGGAATTGAGATAGTATAAAGAAGGGAAAAGAAAAAAAAATATATATATATATATATACACAGACAAGATAGTTAAGATAAAATACTACTAATTTCTTTTAGTTCATTAAAAAGAACACTTTGTTCTTATATTGTTTGATTAATCTTTCATGCCTATACCTTGTAATCTGAGCAACTACTTTGAAGATATTAAAGTGTAATACCTTAACCATTCTTAATTTCCTTTTATCCTATTTTGAAACTCTGTATCATTGTTTTTCCTCCTTAAATTAAAACAATATGTTTTTATGCCATAAATTTCAATCTAGTTGCCCACCTCAACCAACACTGTAATAAACATTCTCACACATTTCTTGGTATGTGTCTTAAAGATTTAGTGACTTTTCAGTGTATAGTGAAGATGTAATTACAAGATTTATAATTACATACTTCAATAAATACCTGCTAAATAGCACTTGAGAATCTGCAACAGCCTGCATCTCACATAGTCCCTCTTGCCAACATCCTTGCCAGTGCCTGATACCACCCAAATTTATAATATTTTTTCAATCTGCTTAGTGGAAATTGATGTTTAACAGTGTTATTTGCATGCATATTTTTACTTTTTGTTTATTCATTTTTTTCCATCTTCTTAAACATGCGCCTATTTTTTCCAGTTTTTTGGCATGTAATGAGTCAAATCTATCCATTTTTTCATAACTTCTATATTAAGTGTATTTTGCACATTTTGACAGACCACGTTTTCCTTGACTTTCAGCTGTAAAAACTTAGTAATTTTTCTACTGAATTGTGCTTTAGTGAGGCAGGCATTTAAGGGTTAAAAAATGTTTCCACTTATGTAGGATTTCTATATGTTTATCCACTATGGCTAGAGAATCTTGCCTATATAATGCTTCTGAAAATTACTTGGGTTTGGAATTAGTCCATTTTCAATATTTAAAGATATTCTTCATGGTTTTGAAATATGTGTGAATTTTGCATTTGATGTGCTATAAAACACATTTTTGTGTGTGTACACACCTACAAACACGCAAGTTTATTGATCATCTTATTCAACCTGTTATACTTTGAAATATTTATTTTCCTAAGCTACCCATTTCCAAGTGTGGTCAGTAGGACTCCTGGCTCTGATTTTGCCATCCCTTTGCAAAGGGGACGAGCAGTACTAGCATCCTACTCAGGAACTACTTAAATGACCTCTTCCAGGGTCTGGAAACTAAGCTTCCATTTAGCTCATGCTTTCCTTGTTCATGTAATTTTTTTCCTATAGATTATTAAATTGTTGGTTATGAAATACACTTAAGGACATTTTAAATTAACTCTTAGGGAAGATAAGAATATAGTTGGCTATGCTGTTTCTACCTCCTTAATAAAAGATTTTTAAATATATTGTTTAATTAGGAAGCAAGCTCTGTGCAGACCAAATTACTAAGAAATAAACCAGCACTTTTTTGTGGAAAAACATGATGTGGTTTAATAAGAAAGAAAAAGATTAGATTAAACATTAAAATATGTCTTTCCCTTAATTTTATCTTTGCATTTTTTCTGACCAATTACCCTTGAATTATGGCGATATCATAGGAAAGGAACCATAATTAAAATGCCAAGTGCAAAGGAAGGACAGGGTTTGGTTGACATATGTAAATGTAAAGGGAGTGGATTCTGTAGGGAAAGTGAGACCTCATTGAAGGTGACAGGCTTGTGGGCAGATGTGCTGAGCAGGCACCTCAGCTGAGCAAGCAGTTTGGGGCACTGCCATACACTGCGGGCATTTTAGAAAAAAAATACATCGAGAAGGTAATAGGAAATGGCTTGCATAATTAGACCCCCAAACAGTATCAATCTTGAGGACTGAAAAGCAGAGGAAAGCAAATTGGCAATCCATAAGAAATGGTGATAATGCGAAACAGCAGCAATAAATACACGCAGGAGGAGAGGCATGTTTTAATTTTTGAGTAAACAGCACTGCAAGTCATTTTTACTCTTTTAGTTAAAAGTAAACAGATGCAGATTTATACATGTTTGTGTGTTCCTGTATCTGTGTTTACACAAGCAAAGCAGATGCAGCAGCACAGTGTGAGCTGCCCTAAATGTGAATTGGTGGTCTGCAGAGCCCAGATATTGCGAAGTCTTTTAAAGAAACCTATTCTTCTGTCACAAAAGTTAGGGTGGGGAGGGGAGAAGAGGGTGGTGCAGGAAGCCTTCCTAAGGAGAAACTTTCATCCTCATTATAAGTTTTTCCCCTCTAGCTAATGAAACTATAATCAAAGCAGAGACCAAAAAAATTATTTTTGGCATCAAAAATAAAAGAGCATATCTGGTAATCGGAGCAACTACATTGAAGACAACAATGTGCGATTCAGCAATCACTGTTGAATACCTAAAAATTAATGATGACAGGAGATGTGTGGACGTAGCAAGCAAACAACACCAAGAAGTCCACTGGTGACAGACTGAAGAAGGCTCACCAGCAGAGGAAATCTCCCAGTTTCCCTAAGTGGCACCGACTTTAGAGGCTAAATATTTTCAGCTCTCTATTTTGGAAAATCATCAAGCCATACATATAATTTACATAACCTTAAGCCCTGTTCAACACAAGCTACTGGGAAAAATCAAGGTTTTTTAATATACTTGCAACTGTCTGTTCAATTCTTTATATTTCTCTTCTTAAATATTGGTGGATTTGAACAGCAATTAAGTGAAAAGATAATTCAAATGCAAAGTACACGGTTAAATAGAAATCACCGATGCAGCTCAAGAAATAAACTTCAGATGCTGAACAGAACATATTCATCTCAAAATCTAATCAGCAGGTCTTTGATACTCACAAATGCAAGGTTTCCAGGGTCCTCGCTCTATACATTGTCTTAATCAACAAGTATTTATTGAACTTCCTCCTAATTTAGCTACTCTGGTAGATTACATGGAAAGAGAAATTTTAAAAAGAAAGTACAGCATTTCTAGCCCTTATAGAACATATAGTCTCACAGGAAACAGAAGATAAACAGGAAAAATAAGAAAAATACAATAGACATTAACTGGCTGTGGTTGCTGAGGAAAGATGTAAAACAAGAGACAGAAATAGGGAATGGGGTCGTAGCAGTATTTAATGTGATAATAATAAGGGTACAAAATATAATTGCTGAAACAAAGACATAATATATAATAAGTGAAAACATGAATAGAGGTAAAGGATGAAATTGTAAGTTAAAAATGAGATTAAAGAAAAATTCCCATAAAAATGTTTAAAAGGGTGATAATAAAATATAATAGTTCGGCCAGTGAGATCTCAGCAGTTTAAGCACCTGCCTGGCAAGCTCAAGGTCTGAGTTCATTCCCCCCAAGCCCAAACAAAGAGAAAAAATAAATTTCAGACAAAGGACCAATGTAGATAAATCTATATTTGAATAGTAAAAATCCTGGAGAGGGGAAAAATTAAAAAAGAAAACAAGGAACATATTTGAAGCAATAGTGATCTATTTCTTCAGACTGAACTTGGTCACACTCCAACCACTTCTCACTTCTCAGCTGCTGCAGCCCAGCCCCCATTACCTCCGGCTGGAATAACCCCAGCAGACTCCTAATAACTGCCATTCCCATTCCTGTTCTTCTGCTTACAGCACAGCAAGCAGAAAAAATTTTAAATTGATTTGAATACTTTAAATCAAAAGATAGCTTTCACCTCTCTAAGCCCTTCAACGACCACTATGATCAAAAATTACTAATCTCATGAGGTCTTTTAGGTCTGGATCTTGATTTTTTTTCTTTTCTTTTATTTTTATTTTAAGGAAAGGTATACCGAGTGTTCAGGGTCTCACTACTAGATCGTACTCCTAGTGATCCGCCTGTTTAGAACCTCCCAAATGCTGAGATTACAGGCACGAGCCACCATGCCCAGTCTCAACTGCATCTCAGCGCACCCTGGAAGGCAGGTCTGGGAGGCCCCAGGGATCAAATCCCCTGCCTCTGAGCCTGCTTGCAGGTGCTTTAATCCTCTGAACTATTTGGCCTGTCCCAGATCTTGATTTTTGCTAAAAAGATCCACAGATCTTTGGGAAAATGCCTGACGACGCAAATAAAGGGGCAGGGACCATCCAAGATGAGGGTGGAGATCATGTAATACAGGGTCAGAACATGTTTAAATTAAACACAATAAGGGATTAGTCAAGGGGATGTAAAGTTCTTAAAGGATCTCAATGGATTAAAACCTAAAGTTTAAGGAAAATTCACAAGTCGGCCATGGTATAAATCAATGCCTGAAAATAAAATGAAGTAGAGAAGATAAAGTACCCTTGAGAAGAATTCCAAATAATTTATGCAGATACTTGCTCCTCCTCCCAGAAGGCAGCAATAATGCTAGACTCCATAAATATGGCCTTGAATATTATGATTCCTTAGCACCAAGTACCTTTACAGTGGAGAACCTGATGAACAGTCCCTCTAGATGACCAGTACCAACATCAACAATAATCAGCTCCTTTGCTTACTTCCTTCACAATCTGTTTTACTCCATCTTCCACTTCAAGTGCTCATCTAACCTAGAAACACTCATACACAGACCCAGAATAATCTTTGTCCAAATGTCTGTACACCTAGTGTCTCAGCCTGTTGTCAACTTGTTAAGCATATGCATTCCCTCAAACCTTACTTAATCTACAAGCAAAGAAAAAATTGAAGTCATAACTCTACTAACCTGAAGCAACTATACAACCTACAACATAAAAATGTGCTGTCTCTTGTCACAGAACAATTCTGTCAGTGGTGGTCTGTTTCTGCACTTCAGTTGTGAGAGAATTATATGATCAAAGCAATTTTGTTTGAAATACCAAGTTGGATAAGGCACTCTATCCATGAGTGGTAGTATTGGAAGAAATAGAGAAAGGCAACTTTATATCCCAGAGGAAGTGTGTTTTCTAAGAACAAATTCATGCTACTTCTTCCACAATGGAAGTGGTCAAATGTAGTCAACCAGGCACTGGGGAGCTGATTGATGACCCCTGAGGAAGGGGACCATATCAGGGACTCAGTGTTTATCCTTGCTTCTGTCAGATTAGCACTTGGTGGTGGTCATAGGTAAAATGTCATGGAAACCATCCCAGTACCATCCCAGTGGTATCCCATGAGACACCATCGTGTTCATGAGCACAGTGAGCAGGGTCAGAAGTCACTAAGGAGAGGGAAAGGGACATCTACAAGTAGATCATCCTGTCTACTTAATTATCAAAATCCTCCTCTGCTGAGGTCAGCTTTGGTGAATGTCTGAGATATATATATATATATATATATA
>NW_004524718.1:3406348-3409049 GCF_000260255.1 Octodon degus
ATATATATAAAATCACAGTGTAAGTTCATCTCAGGAATTTGAAGAAAGCTTATTACAAAATAAATTAAGATTTCATGAATAAAGCCTATTCATTGTGGATCACTTCACCAGAAAGACTAAATGGATCCAGACATTACAGAGAGTTTAATAAAATTTAGCACAAATTCTTGATAAAATTCATAGTGGACTTAGAAAACGGAAAGCTTCCTCCAACTAGTCAAAAATTCTATCAAAAATAACATCCTCATAGGTATGTCATATAAGTTTTTTTTAAGTTCAAAAACACTAAGCCATACAGTGCATATAATAACACTATTTTTAAAAATGTGGGGTGTTAAAATTCAGTCTGGCAGCTATCTATGATAAGGGTGGAGAGAAGACAGGGTCATCAGATTGATATGAAGCTAAGTTATTGGGGCCGGGGAGATGGCTCAGTGGAATAAGCACTTCCCTAGCAAGTGCAAGGGTCTGAGTTCAATCCTCGGTTCCGCCTAAAAAAAAAAAAGAAAAGAAAAGAAAGAAGCTAAGTTATTAATAGCTATAGAGATAGCAGATTGGGGAGTTGGTTCATAATAATGGGACCATTCATTGTTCCATGATAACATTGTTTAGTAACCAATATAATATAATTACACTTAATGTGAATACCTAATAAACATATATTTGAAATAAAGAAATATTTATTTAAAATCCTTCTCAACTTTAATCTTTTGAGAAAGATTAAAAACAAAGCTTCTGCAAAACATACATACAAACAACAATAAAATCAATGAACTTCTTAAACACTAACATTGGCTTATAAATAAAAATATTTTTATATCAAGCTTTTAATATAGTCAGGTGTGTTCTATAGTTGTAATATATCTAAGGGCATATCAATATTTTCTAATAGCTGCTGCCTTTATTGATTTAAACCACAAATAGAAAACACACAAATTATACTATTTCATGAGATATCATCTAATAAATATTAAACTGAGCATTGTGTAACAAACATTGTAAAGAAATTAGCATTTTCTGAAGCTTTTCTAGGGGCATGCAAAGGCAGTATGTTGGTGTTTATGCACTCAGTGAATGGAATTCTAATCATATTCTCAAGGTGTCATTGAGTGGAGAAAAATATCTTAAAAATCTTTCCTTTTTTTTCATAAGAAGCCACATTTCACACACATTCTACTAAAATACAGCCTCCTTAATTCCAAGGATTTTTCTCTGTGCATAAAAGCCAACCTTTGTCTTCAGCTGAAGCAAACCCTTGTGCTCCTTGAAACAAGATCCAACCACAAAACGCTCCATAATTGGCTTCCTGCAGGGCCACCTATTACAGTTCCTGGATCCTGCCCTAACGCGGGTCACATATTCTCTAGGAATCACTGTATCACTGTGCTAATGATGTGATGTGGTCAGAGAACTTCAATATGAAGCAGACAAAAATTCTAAAATATGTAAAGTAGGACATTTATTCTGAAGACTTTCCTGGGGAAAATATAAGGCCTACAGAAGGTTTTTCTCATTAAAATTCTGCAGGCACTCACTTCTGGCTAGTCCTCCTTTCCTCCTCTGACTCTAGAACTATGGCACTTGATTTATCCACAGAAGCCACTTCATCAAGATTACTGAGCATGTGTTAGTCTAAAGCTGAGGTGCACACAAGGGGAAATATCTGATGTGAGAGAAGGCATTAGAAACACTTTAATTTTTCAGGATTGAACACTAGGAATATAATATGTTTCATTCCATGTTTGATACAGACTTGAGTCATATCACAGATCCCTTTTAAGCCTATGGATATGTGGCACTGGTGGTGTAGTGGTGAGCATAGCTGCCTTCCAAGCCTAGGGATTGAAAAATATTTCATTGTATCAGATTTGTTGTTCTTAGCAGAAAATCACATAACCAAGAACAATCTATGTCTTTCTTAAGACTTGAAACTGCAGTTCAATCAAGGCATTCCCCTCAGTCCAAAAGCATAAAATATTTTTTCAAACCTCATAGAAATCAAATTTTCCTACGGCCAGTGGTATGTCTAAGCAGACTAAGTGCTTGCTTAGTTAAGCGTAGGGGCCACGGTTCGATCCCTGGCACCAAATGACTTGCCAGCTCCACCCCTGGCCACCACTGAGAGACATAGGAGTCGAGGGGTGCCACAGACATGAAGGACTATGGGGCAGTGAGCTGGAAGGGCTTAGTAGCTCAGTGTAAGAAAGGGATTGGTGAGGAACCATTCTGGAGAATGGCTGGTGGAGCTCAGAGCAGAGTGGCTGCTGGCTCTGTCTAGCAGCTTCCAGCAAGGCTCAACCCTATTGGAAGTGCAATGAGTACTGCAGGCTGCCAGGAATGGCAGGCCCACTAAAATGATCCACCACCTTGCCAAGAAGTTACTGGATGTCAAACATCTTAGGCAAAACATGGAACAGGTACTTTTCATCAAGTATTGATATGTTGAACTTTAAGTCCCTATATAATATGATGAAAAAACATTTAAAAATTAGAATATATTTTAAAAAATAGGCATAAGGAACTACATACTTCTTACGTTTACACATAATTCCAAAAATCTAACCATATACAACCTTGAAGCAGGACAGTCCCACAATATTCCCTTTCTTTTCTCTTGCCTTCATTCACCACCCCTTTCTTTTTGAACAATCATCTACCCGAGAGACAGCACAGCAGCAACTGGCATGTCATGACAAGCAGC
>NW_004524718.1:3411062-3412769 GCF_000260255.1 Octodon degus
TCTCTCTCTCTCTCTCTCTCTCTCTCTCTCTCTCTCTCTCTCTCTCTGTTGTTTTCTGGTGATGGTAGAGTTTTTTTGTTTTGTTTTGTTTTCTGTGTTTTTCTCTATCGTTGTATGATTTTTTTTTATGAGTGTGCACATGGTTTCTAGCCTCTTTGAGGCTGTGGTTTTGTTCTGCTCTTCTTTTTAGCTCTTTCTTCTCTCTTTCCTTCCAGTCTTCTGCACCATTTACCAAAGATATCATGATCTCCTTTGTTCTTCAGCCTCTTTGTAGTCTCTTCAATTTCTTGCACTTCCTTATTTTCTCCCTAAGCCATTTTAAATTTTAACCTCTGAGGGCAAAATTGATGTATTAAAGCCTTGCTTATCACATACAATTTCCTGATTTTTTTTCCAATTTTGTTAATCACAAGTCTAATTCATACAGTTAAAGGTGGCAAATTAATGGCTACCTCAGTTTGTAATTTTCTAGGCTATGTGTTATGCTATTGTCATTGGTACCACTATAGTAAAAAGTTGCATAATTGTTCTAAGCAGCTGTTTTTCCTGGTATTCCAAGACTGAGATTAAGGGTCACATAAAATACTGTGGCACAGTACCAAAGCACCAGGGACTGGGCCAAATAGCTAGCAGCTTCTCATCTCCAACAAGCTGAAGAGGTAGAACCTTGTGACAGACTCAAACCCCCAAATCCAGCAACACCTGGAAGATGATTCACAGTAGTCATTTCCTAAGGGATATAAACACTAGCGACAAAACCATCCACCATAGGCAATTTACAAACATCATCCCAGGAATTAAAGTAAAAAAAAAGAAAAGAAAATGAAAAGGCACTTGAGCAAAATGCAGCCTCAGACATCCAGTTTACCAAAGGCAAACCCAGGGGGCAATGAGGAGGGGTAATCAAAAGCAACCCACAACAAAGCATTTGTATGAGGCAGAAAACTTCCCTGGTAGAGAAAAAGAATTGGACAAAATGAAGCATAAAGAACTCCAGTTAGCCATGATTTAAAAAGTCTCTAGCTAGGCATATAGTCAACATTCCAGAAATTCAACACAAGAATAGATGTTTTTTTTTGTTGTTGTTGGTTTTATTTTTTCATTTTTAGGACAGGGTATATAGGGTCTACAGGGTCTCACTATGTAGATCAGACTCCTAATGATTCTCCTGTTTTCAGTCTCCCAAGCACTGGCATTACAGATGAGCACCACCATGCCCAGTCTCAACAGCCTTCTCATCACTCCCCAGGGGTGGGGCTGGCACAGCACACAGGGAATTGAACCCCAGCCACTACACTCTGCCTAAGCAGGTGCTTTAGTCCACTGAGCTATCTGGCTGGCTCAAGAATAGAATCTTAAAAAGCTGTTAAGAACAAGAAAAAAAATCACCTATAAAGGAAAGCCCATCAGAATCACAGCTGACTTCTCAATATAAACCCTTAAGTCAAAGAGAGCTTGGAGTGCAATATTTCCAGTTCTAAAGGAAAACAACCTTCAACCAAGATTGATGTACATTGTAAAACTATCTTTCAAAACTGATGGAGAAATAAGATATTTCTATGAAAAGAACATCTAAGGAAATTTATGACCACCAAGCCAGTACTCCAAAATGTTTTGAAGGACAGTCTAGAAAGAGATAACAAGGACTACAACTCTGTAAACCCAACAGAAATATTCACCAGGCAGGGCAAACAAGTAGAGAAAAAA
>NW_004524718.1:3412869-3414692 GCF_000260255.1 Octodon degus
CAGGAAAATAACATGACAAGACATATCAGTTTTAATCAACAATGTTAGTAGCCTCAATTTGTCAATCAAATTACACAGGCTGGAAGAATGGATCAAGAAGAAAGATACAATATGCTGCATACAAGGTGTACATTTAATTCAAAAAGAAATTCATCAGCTGAAAGTCAAAGGATGGAAAACTGTACTCCATGTAACAAGAACTCACAAAAGGGCTGAAGAGATAGCTTGGTGGCTTAATTGCTTACCTGGCAAGTACAAGGGCCCAGATGCAATCCCCAGTACCACATGCCATGCTTGCCCTTGAACCCCAGGTACACTGTGCCAGCCAGTGAAACCACGCATGGTAGTACACGCCCGTAATCTCAGCATTGGGCAAGCTGAGACAGGAGGATCAATATGAGACTGAGCTGCATAGTGGGACCCTATACTGACCAACCAACCAAACAAACAAATAAACAAATAAAAGATTTTAAAAAGTAACCCAGGAAATAGCATGGGGGAACTATTTTATTTGTGGACAAAGTGGATTTCAAGCCAATACTGATAAAGAGAGATTACAAAGATCATTACATCCTCGTAAAGGGAAAAATGCAAGAGGACTAGATAGTAATCATAAATATATATGCAACAAATACTAATGTACCAAAAATCAAATAAGCACTAATGCAATTATTTTTGGGAATCTCAATAACCCACTGTCAAAAAGAAAGATTAATTAGACAAAAAAATCGACAATGAAATAATAGACCTAAACAACATTTTTCAAGAAATGGCCTTAGTAGATTTCCATAGAGTGTTCTACCCCACTTCAGAATACACATTCTTTTCACCTGTGCTTGAGATGCTGTCAAAAATAGACCATATAGTAGTTCATAGAACATGCATAAATAAATGCAAAGGAATATAATTTATCACATGCATATTATCAGACCATAGAACAATGAAAAAGAAAATGCAAGCACTTCATAAACATATGGAAATTAAATAACACACTCCTAAACAATCAATAGGTCACAGAATTAAAGAAGAAATTAGACAATGTCTACAATTAAATGATAATGATAATACAACATACTAGAATTTATGGGACATGATGAAAGCAGTCCTAAAGGAGAAATTTATAGCTGTGAATAGCTATAACAGAAAATCAAAGGAAGCACAAATAAGCAACTGAATGGTGAACCTCAAACTTCTAGGAAAAGTAGAACAGAATAAGTTATAAGCTCTAATAAGGGAGGAAATTATAAAGATCCAAACAGAAATTAATGCATAGAGAGACTAGAAATACAACACAAAGAATCATTGAATCAGGAGCAATTCTCCTGCTGGACTCCACAAGCATCAGGAGGCCAATTTCCCTGATCTCGCCTCATCTGCACTTGTCCTCCCATATCATTGGTTTAAGAGAGTAATATTGTACAAAAAATAAAAGATAAAGAAGCCTTGTTATATTTAAAAAAAAAAAAAAGAAGAAGAAGAAGAAGAATCAGTGAATCAGGACCAGCCAAATAGCTAAGTGGATTAAAGTGCCTGCAAGCAGGCTCAAGGGCTGGGGCTTTGATCCCGGGGCCTGCTGTGCCAGCTCCACTCCCAGGGCATGCTGAGATGGCAATTGAGACCAGGCATGGTGGTGTGATCCTAAAATCCCAGCTCTTGGGAGCCTGTAAACAGGCGGATCACTACAAGTCTGATCTAGTAATGAGACCCTGAACACCCTATAGACCCTTCCCTAAAGTACAAAGAAAGAAAGAAAGAGAGAGAGAGAGAGAGAGAGAGAGAGAGAGAGAGAGAGAAAGAAAGAAAGAAAGAAAGAAAGAAAGAAA
>NW_004524718.1:3414792-3439990 GCF_000260255.1 Octodon degus
AGAAAGAAAGAAAGAAAAAAGAAAGAAAGAAAGAAAGAAAGAAAGAAAGAAAGAAAGAAAGAAAGAAAGAGAGAGAGAGAAAGAAAGAAAGAAAGAAAGAAAGAAAGAAAGAAAGAAAGAAAGAAAAAAGAGTCAAATCCATGCAATTAGGAGTCAAAAGGATGAAATCACAATGGACCCTGCAGAAATTCTGCATATCATCTATATTTACTTTGAAATCTTGTATTCTTTTTTTTTCTTTTTTTCTTTCTTTCTTTCTTTTTTTTTGGTGGTACCAGGGACCTAACTCAGGACCTTATGCTTGCCAGGCAAGCTCTTATTCCACTGAGCTACCTCCCTAGCCCTGTAAACTTGCATTCTTATAAAATGGAAAATGCGCAACAAATAAACAGATTCCCAGATACATATGAATTACCAAAGTTGAATCAAGAAGGTATAAAAATCCTAAATAATTAATAAAAATGAAATTGAAGAAATACTGAGAAATGTACCAAAAAAAAGAAAAGCTCGGGCCCTGATGGATTTGTTGCTGAATTTTACAAGAAATTTATAGAACTTACACCACCACTTCTCAAATTCTTTAATGAAATTTAATGAAAAAAATATTTCCATATTCATTCCTGGAAGCAAGCATTACTTTGACACCAAAACTAAAGGACCCAAATAAGAAAGAAAATTATAGGCCAATCTCCCTAATGAACATAGATGTAAAAATCCTGAATAAGATACTGGCAAACTGAATGTAGCAAATCATCTAGATGATTATATACAGTGACCAAGCGGGATTCATCCCAGGGATGCAGGGGTGACTCAACATACATAAATCAATAAATGAGATACAACATGTTAATAGAGCCAAGGACAAAAATCATATGATCATCTCAATAGTTACACAACTACCTTCTAACAAAGTCCAATACACATTCATGATAAAAACCCTAGAGAAAACTGGAGTAGATAGTCTTTATCTCAATCTGATAAAAGCCATCCATGCCAAACCAATGAACAACACCATCCTAAATGGACAAAAACTGAAAAATTTCTCTCAAAAACCAGAAATAAGGCAAGGATGTCCACTCTTACCACTCTTATGTATCATAGTTCTGGGAAATGTAGCAAGAATAATTAGACAAGAGAAAGAAATAATTATAGGAAATGATGCTAAGTTATCATGACGCTTTGCATAGACAACCCCAAGGACTCCACTAAAAAATTTCTAGAGTTAACAAATTCAGTAGTATAGCAGAATATAACGTCAACAATCAAAAAATATCTGCCTTGCTATATATAAATAACAAACTCCTTAAGAGAGACATTAGGCAAACCGCACCACTTACAATATCGTCACCCAAAATGAGATATCTAAGAATCAATCTAACAAAGGATGTAAAAGGCCTATCCATTGAAAACTATAGTACTGTGAAAAAGGAGACTAAAGCAGAAATCAGAAAATGGAAAGATATCCTTTGCTCATGGGTAAGAAGAACCAAATTAGTGAAACTAGCTGTATTTCCAAAACTGTTATATACATTTAATGCAATTTCAATCAAAATTCCAATACCGTATCGCCTAGAATTATAGAAAACAATCTTAAAATTCATTTGGAAGCAGAAGAAACCTACATTAGTGAAAACAATTCCGGACAGCAAGAGCAAAGCAGGGGGAACACAGTCCCAGACTTACAATTATACTATAAAGCTATGGTGATAAAACAGCATAAATCTGGCCCAAACAAAGATAAATAACAGCAAAAAAAATAGACCCAAAGGTCAATAAAACAGATTAGAAGATGTAGAAACAACTCAGTTACCTTATCATAGCTGATGCAGACATACCCAGTTACCTTATCTTTGACAATGCTACCAAATACAGTCACTGGAAGAAAGATAGTCTCTTTAATAAATACTGTTAGAAAAACTGTCTCTATATGCAGAGGATTAAAATTTGACCCATATCTTTTACCACACTAAACTACATTCAAAATGGATCAAAGATCTAAATATTAAAACAGAAACATTAAATATGCTGGAAGACGGAATAGGTAAAACTCTTGAGGAGATTAGCATAGGCAAAGATTTATGAATAAAACCCTGACTGTACAGGAAGTGTCACGAAGAATCTACAACTGGGATCTCATCTTATTAAAAAGCTTTTGTACTGCAAGAGGAACCATCAACAGAGTGAAGAGATGACCAACAATGTGGGGGAAAAATGTTTGCCAGCTGTTCCTCACAGGATTATTATTGAGAACACGTAAAGAACTCAAAAAAAATCAGACCTCCCAAATTTAAAGACCCAATCGAAAATTGGGCATCTGAGATGAATATACACTTTTAGATGAAGAAATACAAATGACAGATAAATACATGAAAAATAAATTTAACATTGCTAGTCATTCAAAAGATGCAAATAAAAACAACATTGAGACTCTCTCTCACCCTAGAAAGGATGGCTGTCATCAAGACATCAACCAGCCACAAATGCGTGAAGGGCTGTGGGTAAAAGGGAACCTTCACCACTGTTGGTAGGAGTGTAGACTGGCACAGCCATTGTGAAAAGCAGTGTGGAGAGTCCTAAAAAATACAAGGATTACAGGTCCCATTCAACCCACCTATTCCACTTTTGTGTATTTTACCAGAAGAATTCAAAACATCATACAACAGTGATAAATATGCACCCATGTTTATAGCAGCACAATTTATAACAGACAGATCTTCGAAACAACCCAAATGTCACCAACAGAGCAGTGGATAAAAAAAGATGTAGGGCTGGTGGGATGGCTCAGTGGTCTAAAGCACCTGCTTAGAACAAGCTTAGCAATGCACAGGGACCGCAGTTCAGTCCCCCAGCACCACATGCCAGCCGGCCCTGCCCCCTGGTGGGCTGAGCTGGCCACCCCCCCCCACACACACATAAATAAATAAAATTTTTAAAAAAGATGTAGTCTTTTTATACAATGGAATATTACTCAACCATAAAGAAGAGTAAACTAAAGACTTTAATACATAAATGGATGCAAGAGATTATACTCATAAATGAAAAAAACAGATGCACATGCATAAACATTGTATTGTCTCCCTAGTATGAGAAGCTGAAAGAGTAAATAAGATTCAAAATGTATAATACATATTGTAAAATGGGAAGAAATTTTAAAAGGAAAATGAGGGTTGCTGCAGTGGATAAAATAAGCAAGGGAAAAGTATAGTAGATGCCATAACTAGAAACCAAAAAATGCAAATTAAACTAATATTGAGATCCTATCTTACCCTAGAAAGGATGGCTGTCATCAAGACATCAACCAGTAACAAATGCTGGAGGAGCCGTGGTAAAAGGGAACCTTCACCACTGTTGGGGGGAGTGTAGACTGGTACAACCACTGTGAAAGGCAATGTGGAGATTCCTAATTTCTGTTTCACCTTTAGTCTATGGTGTCTAGTTTTGAGACCATATGTGTACTAAACCTTCTTGTTGGGCATTACTGGAGGATTCTCAAGAGCACACAAGTGAAAGGCCTTACTGAAAGTCACACTACAATTCTAGACAGACAAGAAATATAACTATCGTAGTATGCCCCGGTTAATGGCAAAACAAGGCTCTGGGGAACAGGAAGGCACTACTGAATCTACTAAGGTTAGCTTTGATTCCTATTATTACAGGAACTCAAGAAATATTTGTTTAATAGTAATATTTTACTTGATATACATAAGATTTATACTTAAAATTTTATTTTAGAATGAACATACATTTGAATAAAGTTGCAAAAAAAATGTATGAGATAGTCTGATATCTCTTTGACAGAACCTCAAGCATCTTACATAAGCATGGTACAGTATTAAAAATCTGGGAATTGGTATTGGTACAAGCCAGCTTACGCATATGTCGACAGTTGGACATACGTTGGCGCCGTGTATATGTGGTTCAGTCTGTAGCTTCATGGAATTCTCAGCAGTTCGAATTTGCCATTCTGCAGCTTTCTGGTTACCACAGTTTCTGACTATATAATGGCAGTAGGTCTTACTGATGAATTTCTGTGTGATGAATTATGTTTTTTGCTCTCAAGAGTCTGATTTTATTTGTAGCCTGTAACAGTTAAATGATGATGTACCTATGTTGATCATTCTGAATTTATTCTGCTTGGGACTTGGAGCTTGCCTATGCAGATTAACGTTCACCAGATTTTAGGTTTTAATCAATTGAAATGTTCTTTCTCTCCTTTTCTCTTTTCTCTTTTAATTCTCACCAACCTGAAGAAGGATTGATGGTTCTCTATGGGGCTCTGAGTCTCTCTTTGTTTTTCTTAATTCTTTTTTCTGTTTCTCACAGTGAAAAAATCTGTTTTATCTTCCAAATGGCCATTTTTTTTCCTGCTTATTCAAATCTGGTGCTAAGCAACTGCAGTGATTTTTTTTTGCTTCAGTCATTATACCATTTAGCAATTCCCCCCACCATTGACACTCTGTTCATGAGGACACTGTTCTCATGCTGTACTTTGATTCCTTCAGAGCTGATCTAAATTTTCTGGCTGGCATGGCACGCCAAACATTTAGGCCTTTCCACAGAGAGCTTCCACTGACTTTCTGTTTTTGCCATGGACTTAGCTCACTTTCTTGCTTCTTGGCATATTATAATTCTTTGTTTAAAATGAGACATTTTAAATAACATAACATGGTTAGAAGGTCTTTTTTCCTCTGTTGTTATTGTTAGTTCATCCAGTAACGTTCCTGAACTAGTTTTGCAAAGCATCTTTTTTTTTGTTATATGTAAACTCTGAAGTCTGCTTGATGAGCAGCTAGTTACTTCTTGGACAGAGATTACCTAAATGCATGAACTAATGAGTGTCCAAGTCTTGGGCAAGGCTTGCCTTATGTGAGCGAGTGTGTCTCCAACACCGCAGCTAGGGCTTTACTCCTGTGAGCTGCCCTTCCCTTCCTACAGAGCCTCACGACCACCTAAAGTTGAAACGCTGGAAACTCCTCAGATCTTTATTGAGCATATGAGGAGCTATCACGGCCTTCTACATCACCATGGATATGTTAGGACTTCTCAAAGTCCTGTGTGAATTTCATCTCCACCTTTTCAAATTTCCTAGATAGATTTTAACCCAATTCTTATTGCTACCTCAGTAAGAGGTGAGCTTAAACAGCTATTGTTGATTGGCTCCTCCTCTGTAAGAAACAGAAATATAAATAAAAAGCAAAATATAGGATAGAAAAAGGGAAATAGGGAGGGCTGGAAAGGAAGGGAAAGGGGACAGAAAAAATAATTGAAGGAAAAATATGAAAGTAGTGCTCTGTGAATAGGAAGGATAGCAAGAGTTGGAGGTGACAAGGAGGGACTGGAGGAGTAGGGGACAAGGAATACTCAAATGTGTTATGCACATGTACTAATTCTCAACAATAAATGTAACTAGTATGTACTAATAAATAAAAGACTGAAAATGCCCCAGGGAAAAAATACTTCTTACTAGCTGAGCTCTGGGACATGTCAAATAAAGACAAGCCTTGCAAATGAGGAGAGGATTTCTGGGAACTGCCAAACAGATGTTTGTCACTGTGATTGGGGGCTGCTGGCTAGCAAGACTGTCACAGAACTAGGGATGGAGAGGATGGTGTATCAGTACAGCAATATAAAGTGGCAAAATTTCCATCCCAACATTCAATCACTTTTGTTCAATGAATTCTCCAAAGATGATTTTTAATCTTTATTAACTTTCAGAATTATGGAAAGCTGATTTTGACCATTTTTGCCAGCGTAGTTTTTAATGAAGGAAAAATTATAAGTATTTACTTTGTCATCTGTCCCCCCTAATGCCATCTCTGACTGATAAAATTTTATTGAAAAGTGTTTCATCTGTGTTCATGATAGTTATTTGTCTGTAGTCTCTCTCCTTCTGTCTCCCTCCCTCCCCCATTGCTGTGCACTATTATTTGTTGTCATGGCAACAGTGGCTTTAGAAAATGAGAAGTAAAGAAATGTTTCCTCTCCTATTTTCAGGACAAAATTGCATTGTAGTTTTATAAATTATCCTTTGACTATTTGAAAAAATTCTTCATTGTAATAACCAGGACATGAAATATTGCTTTTTGTGGTAACTTTTAAAATAAAATTCAATTTCTTAACAGTTGCAAGACTGTGCAGATTTCTTTTATCTCAGCTGAGTTTTTGTACTTTGTGGCTTTAAGTTAATTGTTTTATTTCTTTTAAGATATCAAATTGGTGAATACGCTGCTCTGTGTAGTATCCCCTTATTACATCTTTGTGGCAGCAAAAATTATTCTGCTGCCCTGTTGTATCCTGAAATTGACTCCTTGTACTTTTGCTCATTATGTGTTATAACATGGGTCTCTCAGTGGTTAGATTTTGAGACTGTGGTACAGTACCAAAATAAATCAGATGCAGAAGGCTGAATATCTCATAATTCCTCTAATGTGAAAGACAAGATATAAATAAAGTAAAGAGCAAAATAAGAGAGACACAGCGGAGAGAGAGACTGGCAATGAGAAAGGGACAGAGGAAAGAGGGCGGAGGATGGAGGGCAGGCCCAGGGGTAGTAAAATGTATCAGTATCGCCTATGTATCCATTTACCTGAATGAATGTAATTATCATGTTTGACAAATATATGCTAATAAAGACAAAAAATTGTTTTATAGTTTTCTAGCATGTTGCTATTACAGAAACATTTTAATTCCGCCCTTTCTTATTAAAACAAAGACATCATTAATTGTAACTGGAAGGCAGTGTAGCTCTAGCAACAAAAGTTTACCTCTGTGGATCTCTATTGTTCTCTGTAAGGTGAGGGAGGGAGGGAGGGAGGGAGGGAGGGAGGTGGTGAGTGTGGGTAGGCACGAGTGCCTTGTATGTATGCTAATATTGGTTATGTCTCTCTCCATTTAGATGGAAACAAAATTCAAAATAAACAGAAAGGACATTACTATATATAGAGATAGTTTCTTGTTAAAGACACGCCCAGAAGAGGGTTGACCAGATAGCTCAGTGGGCTAAAGCACCTGCTTAGGCAGACACAGGGGCTGGGGTTTGATCCTCAGGCCTGTAGTGCAAGCCCTGCCCCTGGAGCGCACTGAGATGGAGATTGAGATTGGGTATGGTGGCATGTGCCTGTAATCCCAGCTCTTGGGGGGCTGAAAACAGAGGGATCACTACGAATCTGATCTGCATAGTGAGACTCTGTAGATCCTGCACTAAAAACACTAAAACAAACAAACAAACAAACAAACAAACAAAAACCATGCCTAGAACTTGGAAGTCTTTCTCTTAGGATAATTTAAAAGGTATGTGTGCTTTATAATAAACCAACTCCCAGTCTCTTGCTAAAAGTGTACTTAGAAAAATAACATTTGAAGTTATCAATACCCTTGCCACAAGACAACATATAGAACTGCCTCCAGTCACATAGCTCCCTTCCCAGATAGTATTTAACTGCACACTTTTGACCACTTTATATCATCACAACAGAGGTGCCAGTGTAGAATTAAGGAACATTTATGTTCATGCTTCAAAAATGACTTCATTTCTAACTTGTATGGCTGCTGGGAAGCTGTTAATGCTAGCAATCTCTGTGGAAAAATCATCTTTAAACTATGCTAGCATTAGTATTTTAACTATGTTTCATTTGTGTCTATTTTGAAGACAAAACCTTGAGCAGAAACATTACCAGAAATGATGAACATGCTTTCTCCCATTTTACTCATAAAGCAATGGGTACAAAAGTGAAGAACTTAAACATTATATTCAAATTTTAAAATGTTCAATCCTTGTTTTTTAAGTTTTTAGTGACCATTTAGTTAGTTATATTTCCGAGACGGGAGCAAAAACTCACAGTACGAGGGCTTAACTAAACTATTACTTCAGTGCTTGAAATCTATGTTGAAATAACATTAAACATCTTGGGGTTTCAGGTAATGAGGCGCTGACTAACCTGAATTTTTGTGAAGAAAATAGAGATGTTTCAAACTAATGATGCAGAAATGAAACACACTGCTTGAATCTGTTTTATTTTATTCTTTGATTTTTCAAATTCAACAAATGTGGTGTTTCATAATTAGCATAAAATAAACTGAACATATTTCACTTGGCTAGTTTGATATATTTTCATGAATACACAATCAAAATATGTATTACATGTTAAATTTAAAAATCATTTTTATGGTAAAAGGCATATTGTTGTTAATTCTCCTCAAAATACTTCCCCTCATTGTGAATATACCCCAACATAATTGCAGGCTTCTGGAACAGTTCTGGAAGGCCTCTTTCCCGAGTGTTGTGGGCTGTGCTGCCTCAGCTGCCTGCGGGTCCTGGCTTTATTTGAAACATTTGCTTTTCTTTGTCATTTTGACTTTTGTAGAAGAGCCAGAAGTCACATAGTGCCAGCTCTTGTAGATTGGGGGGATTAGAACACAACTTAATGCCTTTAGGAACCTGTCTTTCTATCAGATGACACCTAGAGTAGCACTGCCTTATCTTTTATCATACCTCATAAAGATAATTAAGATAGAAAAGTTAGTGTCTTTGTTATATATGAAGATCTGAAATATAAGAAACCATGCAGAGATGTTCTACATAGGACTACAAAACAGGGGAAATATTAAAATGGACAATTAGGGTTATATTGAACTAAAATGCTTCTCCACATCAAGCAAAACAGTCAACACTGAAGAGACAATATTCAGAATAAAAGAAAACATTAATAAACTATATACATTCAAGGGGATAATAATCAGAATGTGTAAAAACTCAACTCAATAGCTAGGACAGACAAGCCAAAGTATCTATTTTATAAAATGAGATAAAGGTCAAAGTAAACATTTCTCAAAAGAAGGTATACAAATGACCAAGAAGTATATGAAAAGTAAAATGTTTAGTATCTCCAATCATCAGATAAATTCCAATAAAAAACACAATGAAATATTTCACCCTAGTAAGAATGGCTATAATTTTAAAAAGTGCTGACAAGAATACTAAAAATTAGGATATTTTATATATTCTTCTTTTTTCCCAAAATTTTATTGATAAACAGATAGCAATGAGACAGTTTCAAATCAAATCGGAAGTACAGTTTCAACAAATAATACACTGCATATATTCTTCTTAGTGGTTAATTGCTGTACAAGATGCGGGCTTGAGATCCTATTTACAAACACCATTAGAACAAATCATTCTATTCATTAAGAGAATGCAACTATACATCTATCCTAACCACTTTGAATACACAAATACAAAATGGACATTCAAAAAACAAAAACAAAAACAAAAAACAACAACAAAAAACAAAATGGACATTCATCGGTATACCCCATTTTTTCTAAGTTCCGTTATTGAATATTATAGTTGTGTAAACTCAGCAAAATATTCTAAAAGAGTCCAGTAGCCCATAATAGCATTGGGTCTTCTGTTTAACTGGCAATGTCAGAAATTATTGACCTGAGTCCCCCACAGCTCAACATAACAACATGGCTTTACTTCCTATATTTCATCTTCATACTTTTCTACTGGATGGTTAAGACCAAGGTAAAGCAGGACCTGAGCAACAATAGTTGTAGCTTTTTGGTCTGAGAAGGTCAGAGAAATCCCCTCAGGATTTATCCTGAGATCCTGTACCTCAGATTGTAGAACCTTTGTCAGTGCAGCCATGTGGATGAGCCACGGCCATTGTTTGGCCAATGTGCTCTCTGTGAAAGCTTGAGAGAGTGTCTTCTCCCCATGTGACTCTCCTTAGGCACACTCTACATCATCGATCACTTTCCTCTTTGGCCCCATAATCTTCTTGATCAGAAAATTTGGGACACTACTGAGGTACATGACGTTACAGTACAAGTTCTCATATGTCCTGAGTCTTAATTGACCTTAGAAGGTTAGGGCCAAAATGTTGGCTTTCCTTGTAGCCCTCCTTTTTCTCTAATTTTGGTCTGCAAACTTAGGTTGTTAACCATCCAGAAGAAAAGCTTATTGTTATTAGCAAACGATTTAGGCAATCAAGCTTAACCTCACTATCTCACTGCATTTCAAACATCTTAGGCATAATAAGGAACAGGTATTTTTCATCAAGTATTGATATGTTGAACTTTAAGTCCCTACATAATATGATAAAAAACATTTAAAAATTAGCTTATATTTTATATATTCTTGGTAGGATCATAAATTAGTACAATCATTATGAAAAATAGTATGGAGTTTTCTCAAAAATTAAAAATTATACAGTTCCATAATCCCACTGCTGAGTATATATCTAGGAAAATGAAATGAGACAGCTGAATCCCTAATTTTATTTCAGCACTATTCACCACAGTTAAAATATCAGATCAATCTAAATGTCAATGCAAGAACTGACAAAACGAATCAGAGGTTCTCTCCCCCTCTCTGTCTTTGCTTTTCTTAATGGGATACTATTTTGTCATAAAAAGATGAAATTTTGTCATCTTCAAAAATGTGGATGGATCTGAACAATATCATGTAAAGTGAAATAAGCCAGGCATACAAAAATAGTACATAATATCACTTTTATTAGAACAAAAATACAGTAGCTAGGCTTTAGAAGTAAAGACTAGTATTCACTTTAGTGATGAAGTGCTGGGCTAGCATGCACAAGGCCTTGTGTTTGATCCTCAGCACTGAAAACAAACATAAAGGAAACAAAATCAGATGGGAGGAGAACAGCTCTTACTAGAAGCTAAGGAGGTTAGGGATGTGAAAAGAGGTTGATCAAGTGAGTTATTGCCAGGAAACCTAAGTTCTAGTTTGCTGTACAGTACGATGAATATTCTTACCAATAACATAACTGCATATCTGAAAACAGCTATTATAAAGAAGTGATAAATGTTTAAGATGATGAATATGCTAATTATCCTGGTTTGATCCTTATACAATGGATGTCATGCTTTCTATGCCATATTACATGCACAACTGTTATGTGTCCATCCAAAATAATAATTATAGAAGTCATTAGTACTTGGTCTTATTTTAAAATATAGAGTATTATACTTTGATATCAGTGTATTATCAGAGACACAGTGAATTTTGGGGTAAGGGGATGGTTCACTTGTGTAGCATGCCCAAGGTCTCGAGTTCAATTGCCAGAGGTGGGGGGGAAGATTATATTTTTAATTCATCAGGGCAGTTAACAGAAGTGTATCAACTGCCTTTTGGAAAAAAATTAAGAAGTACAGGTATGATGATTGTACTGCTGAGTGTATTGACAGCTGTCTAAACAGCTGTGTTCTTAACAACTATTTTAGCACATGCAGAGGCAGATGTCATGCCTTGGAAGGAGAATGGAATTTGAACTGTGAATTCTTGATTTTGAATCAAGATTCTAGCTCATATTCCTTTCACCAAGCCCGATGTCTGGAGTGGTGCTGCCTCCACCTTCAGCCAGCACATCCGTGAAGAGCACCTCTGTACCAAGGCAGGACTGCCAGAGGATGTGCTACCCTCTGATATGCATAGTAGCTCTGAAAGATGGCTTCATAAGTTAGATTTAGGTTGATCTCTACAAGTGAACATATGGAGGCACAGACAGTGGTTCTCCCACAGCCCGGGAACACTATGATGCTGTGCATCCCACAGTGGCACCAAAGTGAGGATGACCCCAGCTAGACCTACAGCTTGCCCAGCACAATAGAGTCCAGGAAAAGCAGGGAAATGGATGAAACTTCGCTAAGGTCTAGCTGATGGGACAAAGGATGACTCAGCAGCTGCCTACAGAGACCCATGACTGATGAACAGATGGCAATAAGGATCTCCCAGCAGCACCATCTGGATGGAAGGAGACACTAAATAACACATCAGCCCCCACATACACACACCTTGAGTCTTGGCACACCCTGAACCCCTGGGAACCAAGTAGCAGAAGCTCAGGCCAAGGAATGGGAAAGCCCTGGACTGACTCAAATTAAAATTTTTTCAGCTGATAAAATAGGAGCTGGAAATAAAAATTCATATTGAAAATAAAATATTACATAGACTAAGATTTGTATCTGCTGTACAATTATAGATTGAGATTAAATGTTTAGATGACTATTAGAAAGTAGGGGTGAACTAAATAATATTTAAACAATTATTGTATTTAGTATTAATAGAAGAAAAAAGACAGTTCAGGGAAAATGCCATATACATAGTTGGATGATTTGATGTAGCATTATCAGTTGTTAGTGGAATACAGAGAAATTTCTGAGAAAGACCTTATCAACATTACTTCTACTTTCTTACTTCTCCTGAAAAACTATTTGACTTTTATGCATTTTATGCACCTACAGTGCACTTTTAAAAAATCCATGCCCATGCAATAGTACAACTGTTTTATAGCTATAATTTTATTGTCTATAATGGAATATTTGGTGAAATGTATATGCTGCAAAAGCCTAAAGAACAACAGATTTTCAATTACACTCCTTAACTTTCAATATCACACTTTCTACTATTACCATAGCTAAATCTTCCTTAAGAACCTCATTCTCTCTGGGCTCTGACATATGCTACTGATTAAATCTTAAATCATTTGCAAATCCTGGTGAGTTTCACTCCTGCTTTTCTTCCCCCAGTACTGCACATCAAACACAGGGGCACTCTACAACTGAACTACCTTCCCAGACTTTTTAAAATTTATTTATGATTTCATTTTGAGAGAGGGTCTCCGTAAATTGCCTAGGCTGGTCTTTTTTTTTTTTTTTTTTTTTTTTTTTTTTCTGAAATGACTTCCATTTATTTTGATACATCTTTTCCCCATGATGATTTACAGGATCTTCAAGCCAATATAAATATTTTATAAATATTTGAATTGTGTGGTATACACCTGCACAATACTTCAGCAATATCTTTCAGCAAGAAAAACTGAAGAGTAAAGACTAGACACAATTACTACGTACAGTGAAAATCTGCCAATATTTATGAGGTAAGAAGCCACCACATACCTGTTCAACTAAGAAAACCACCCTTACAACACAGAATTATTTTATTTTTATGTAGGACCTAGAACACTTAAGCTTCCAGTTAGGTACTGAATGGCACAGCAACATCCCCAGATTATGCCATGAATTCATAAAGAATGGGTTCCAACAACTTAGGCTCCTTCCAATTGGTCCTCACAAAGTGTGCTTCTCTGGAAGGGGCTGGCTGGAGCTTCAGTTGAACCCAGGTACCTTTCTCTTTTGCTTTCTTCTTTTTCTGGTCATTTTCCTTGACATGTTTCAGGAAGCTAACATGACTTTTTGAGTGTTTAATATGCTCAATATGTACATTAATCCTCTTGGCAAGTATCTTGCCCTTAACTTGCTCGTTTACAACAGTGTCAACAGCATGCTGGGTAACGCTGTAGACTCTTCCTGTTTTGCCACAAGAACATCTGTGAGGCGTGCCTTTTTGCACAGTACCCATTCCCTTGATGTCTACAATATCACCCTTTTATTTTAAGATTCGCATGTATGTGGCCAAAATTAACAATTTCCTTTCCATTGGGTAAACAGTAGACAGAATGCAATGAATCAAAGCCTTCTTGAAAAATGAAAAATGCCTCTACTCAGTGCCTCCTTTGGCCCTTACATCAGTTGACACCCCACACATCTCAAATCTCCCTACAGGAGGGAGTTTCTGCAGACTCTGCTTGTCCTTGGCTTTGTCTCAGCCACATGGTACTCCACCCACCACGGCTGGTGTGAGGAGCTCGACAGCTCTGTGACACAGCTGTCCCTGCTGCTTCTCTGTTATCTTCCCAAAATCCATTGGCTAAGGGCAGGCCAAATAGCTCAGCAGATTAGAGCACCTGCCAGCAGGTGCAGGGGCCAAGGACTGGATCCCCAGGCCTGCCATGCTGACCCCACCCCCGAGGCATGCTGAGACAGCAATTGAGTTGGCATGGTGGTACCCGCCTGTAATCCCAGCTCTTGGGAGGCTGTAAACAGGTGGATCACTATGAGTCTGGTCTAGTAATGAGACCCTGAACACCCTATAGACCCTTCCCTAAAAATACAAAAAAAAAAAAAAATCCATTGGTTGGATTTAGACCCCCGGTCCTTCTTGTCTAACAAAGGGTTCTTCTACTGTTTTCACATGCAATTTGACTTTTTCTCTTCTTTGATTAAATCAGTGTAATTCAATTTCTATGAGAAAAAGGAGAAGCAGCGACATACATTATCATAAGTTTCAATCTTACTATCTACTAAAAATTAAATTTAACCAACTAAGATATTGAAAAGAATGATGGCATATTTTAATTTTATAGATGCATAGAAAGTCGTGTGTGTGTGTGTGTGTGTGTGTGTGTGTGTGTGTGTGTGTGTGTGTGTTTTCAAGGCAAGGTCTCACTATGCAGTTGAGGATAGCCGTGAGCTCACTTTGTAGCCCATGCTGACCTCAAACTCAAAACAAGCCTGCTATCTCAGTGTGTTCTGGGAGTGCTGAGATTAGAGCCATGAGCCACCATGCCCAGCACAGTAGTCTCGATTTAGTGCCCATGACATGACTTTTGGTCTCCTCCTGATCTAGCAGTGTGTAATACTTCAGTGTCTCCAAAGGCCGAATGAAAAGTGAGATGCAGCTCCCAGTCACCCACAATTACAGCAACAGCAAAGAATAAATACTCACTCTAAATGTACAGCTGAGCTTTGATGTTAGGTCAGTCATGTGCATTGAGCACATTTTTGACTTAAGGTATCTCGCATTTACAATTGGCTTTATTGGCATCTTCATAGGTCTCAAAGTATCTTACTGGAGGCAAAGGTCACATGATAAAGGAACAGAGCCAGAAATGCTTAAAAGTATTTCTCTAGGCCTGAGCATTAGGAGGGGAATGGCAGTGACTACTGTCTTTTATTATCTATGTGTGCTACTTAACAAATTATTTTACTAACCACAGTTTTATTTCTTGACACAAGCCAATGGGCTTACCGGATGAAGTTTCCTGAAGCATATGCCCTTTGCTGTTGGTTCTCCAAGTGAGCTGCTTGGGGGGAAGAGGCTAGCACTCACTGCGCCTGTGGGTCCATGTCTTTGTTCTACTGTCACAGTATTTTCCTTCACACATTTCAGGACTCTATCTCAGCTCCCATGGTACTTCTTGGTCCGAATACATACATTATTCCTTTGGCAATCTTCTCCCAACTTGTTTCACATTATAGATCCTGCCAGTTTTGCCAAATTAACTTCTGTGCCACAAAGATCCCATAGTATGTGTGTAGTACATGTTTTTGAATCTAAGCATTTCCATCTGTAAAATGAAGACAAGATGGCACCCTCCATCCAAGCACTGATGATACAAGTACATGTTAAGACTATAAATTTGGGGCTGGGGAGATAGCTTGACAGTCTAAGTGCCTGCCTGGTAAGTGCAAGGACCTGGGTTCAATCCCTGGTCCCAGGGATTGTTGTGCTGGCCACTGAAAGCAGGCGTGGTGTGCATGCCTGGAATCCCAGGGCTGTGGAAGCTCAAACAGGAGGATCACTATGAGTCCAAGTGAGATCCTGTGCCAAATAAATAAAGATTTCTTTTAAATAATTTAAAAATAAATAAATAAGACCATAAACTTGTACCTATCTTGAGTACTTGGCCAAATATTTTCTAACCTTGCCATACATGACTACAATAAATCTTATAACAACTGTGTCATCTCTAGTTGGATCTGAAATGTTCCCCAAGGGCCCTGTCTCAGTGTCCAGGCTGTGGTGCTACTGGGAGCTGGGGAAGCCTGTAAGAGCTGAGAACTAGTTGATGGAAATGAGGTTAACTGGCCCTGTGACTGTGAAGGGCGGGGCAGGACACACCTTTTCCACTCCCTCTTGCTGGCTCCATTGCCTGGCTGCTGTGATGCTGGCAGGCTCCTCTGCCACATGCTCCTGCCATGGCCTACCTGCTGCTGCAGCCCAGAGCAGTGTAGCCCCTGGGATGACACCCGACACAGTGCGCCAACATAAGCCTTTCCTTTTAAAAGCTGATGATCACGTATTTTAGCACACAAACAGGAAGCTGAGCAGTGCAGGGCTAAGGTATATTTTTAATTTTCCAGGTAGAAAAATTTTAAACATCACATTCAGGTGCTCCTTCTGTCAGAATATATGCCCTTTATTATATTTTGTGCTATTAATTTTCTCATTTGTTTTCTCACTTAGGAATAAAAAATTATATTAGTTGACCAAATTAAAATTTCTCTACCCCTAATAATGATTTGTATGATGGTCTTTATATTATATAACATTTCATTTCAGGAGATATATCAAATTTATTTAGGATCTCATTGCTTTAGCTTTCTGTAATATTTATTCTATTCTTTTATGTCATAAAGATTTTAATTCTGCTACTAGTATTTTGATTTCTTACTAAAAGTGTCAATACTTTCTTATCTCTACAATGTTCCTTTTAATTTCATTGTTTATATTAATAATTCCTCGTTCTTTTAAGTCATGGTTTCTTGGGGGTTTTTTAGTAGCTGTATGTAGAACATTTTAGAAATACATTTCAGTGGGATCTCTCCGGACCAAAACCCAGGCACACCACGTGAGTGAGACCCTCTGCTGTGCCCTTGGGACCCCTCCACTCCTCTGGAGCCCCTACCCTTAAGCCTGGCAAGTGAGTGAGAACTTATGCAAGTCTCTCTGGACCCCCAGATCCAGGGCAGCCCAGCCCTGGCAAGTGTGTGGGAGAGCTTCCAGCTTCCCTGTGAACGCAGGACCTCTCTGAACCAAAACCCAGGCAAGCCATGTGAGTGAGACCCTCTGCTGCATCCTCAGGACCCCTCACCCCTCCAGAGTGCATGCCCTCAGGCCCACCAAGTGAACAAAAACTTCTACGATGCTCTCGCAACTGCCAGATCCAGCCAAGCACAGGCCCAACTAGTGTGTGGAAGAGCTTCTGCATTCCCCTGTACCCCCTGGGCCAGGGGCACAACAGAGGGGCACAACAGGTTCATTTTCAAGGAGTGCATCAGAAAGAAGCTGAACACTACAGCTAGACCCAAGCCAGGCATAACTGGATAAACTCAAATTTAATAGTTCTGCACCCGAATTTCAGTAGGTCATAAGGTTATAACTGTGCCAAAGCTCTACACCAAAGGTCAGAGGTCAGTGCTATATGAAATGACAGAGTAGCAAAATGCAATCTCAGGCCTCGAGCCCAAACAGAACAAGTGCAGAGGACATTAGCTCAGCTGAAATGTATGAATTAATGGTGTTGGAAGGAAAGAAACAACAGCAGAAAAATACAGAACTCAGAACAGAATTAATTTCTGAAATAAAAAAAGAAATTACTGAATTCATAGCATCTGAACAAAAGAGTCAAATACAGAAACATATGGAAGGAACCCAATACCCAACCAAAACAAGTGCAGAAGACACTAGCTCAGCTGAAATGTGTGAATTAACAGCATTGGAAGTAAAGAAACAACAGCAGAAAGGTATAGAGGAATTCAGAGCAGAATTAATTTTTGAAATAAAAAAAGAAAACTCTGAATTCATAACATCTGAAGTAAATAATCAAATGCAGAAATATATCAAGTGAGTACAATCTGAAAAAAACTCTGCAGTAAAAGAATTAATAACTTCTTCTAAACAAGACATTGATAAAAAAAAAAAAGAAGAAGAAGAAGAAGACATTAGGAGAGAATAACAGAATCCGTAAATAAGTAATACAGGAAAGAAATAGATTACATGAAGCAGAGACAAAGACATATAAAGGAACTTAAAAACTCAATCACAAGCCCACATAACCATTAGAGTGAAAGTGAAGACAGAGTTTCAGGTCTTGAAGACACTGTCACAGCTAGTAAAAAGGTAAGAAAAATCTCTTAAAAACAACTAGAATGCAGGAAAAAATAATTCATCATGTGCAAGACAATCCAAAGATGAACAATGTGAGACTAATAAGCATTAATGAGAAAGAAGGAGCCAATACAAACTATATAAAAAGAATATGGGCAAAAGTAATAGCAGAATGCTTCCCAAATATGAGGAAACAATCTGAAATTCAGGTAACCAAAGCATACAGAATGCCAAGTAACC
Organism: Octodon degus; assembly: GCF_000260255.1. Taxonomy (NCBI): domain Eukaryota; kingdom Metazoa; phylum Chordata; class Mammalia; order Rodentia; family Octodontidae; genus Octodon; species Octodon degus. Next base: position 3,432,791 of record NW_004524718.1, read on the forward strand.
AAACCCCAATTAAACACACATCGAGACATATAATAGTCAAGATCGCAGAAATCCAGCACTAGAATAATATACTGAAAGCCACTAGGGAAAAGAAGCAGATCACATACAAAGGAAAAACCCATCAGAATTACAGCCAACTTCACTTCACGAACCATGAAGGCAAGAAGAGCATGGAGCAGAGTACTCCAGGTCCTCTATGAAAACAAATTCCAGCCCAGACTACTATACCCTGCAAAACTCACTTTTAAGTTTGATGGAGAAGTGAAATGCTTCCATGACAAAGAACAACTGAAGAATTTCATCATGACTAAGCCAAATCTACACAGACTACTGAAAGATGTTCTAGAAAGGGACAAATAGATCAGAACTCATGATCAAGAAAAGAAGGAACTCACTAAATAGGACAAACAATTAAACACAGGAGATAAAGGAGTAAACAACAGCAAGTAAACAAAATGTCAATCATAAGTCAACACATCTCAATTATATCCATCAAAGTAAATGGACGCAATTCACCAATTAAGAGAAATAGAATGGCACAGTGGATTGAGAAAAAAAATCCAACAATATGCTGTATACAAGAAACACAATAAACTCAAAGAAATTCACAGTCTGAAAGTCAAAGGATGGAAAACAATATTACATGCACAAGCACATCAGGAAAAAAAACAGGGATAGCAATCCTGTTCTCAGACAGTCTCAACTTCAAAGCAAAAATGATCAAATAAAATGAAGGCCACTATATACTGCTTAGGGGAAAAATTCAAGAGGAAGAGGTAACATTCATAAATATGTATGCACCAAACACGGGAGCACCGAACTATATAAGACAAATCTTAATGGACATGAAAAAATCTAATAAACAATACCACAATCTTAACAGGAGACCGTAACACCCCCTTATCCCAAAAAGATAGGTTAACCAAACAAAAAAGTATCAAAGAAGAAGCAGAACTGAACCAGAGCTTGGAACAAATGGACTTGGTGGACATCTACAGAGCGTTCCACCCAACCACAGCTGAATACACATTTTTCTCAGCTGCACATGGGTCATTTTCTAAAATAGACAACATATGAATCCATAGGTCATGCTTAAGTGTATGCAAGAAAACAGAAATTATCCTATGCATATTGTCTGACCACAGAGCAATGAAACTGTAAAAAAAATGACAAAAGAAACCAGGAAAATCCACTAAATATATGGAAATCAAACAACGCCCTACTCAGCAATCAATGGGTCACAGATGAAATTAAACAATATTTACAATTCAATGAAAATCCAACCACAACTTATCAGAATTTATGGGATTCAATGAAAGCACTTCTCATAGGGAAAATTACTTGTGAACTCACACATCAGGAAAACAGAATGGGAACAAATACTGCTGCACCTCCAACATCTAGAAAAGGAAGTGGAAACCAAACCCAGAGCCCAAAGAAGGGAAGAAATCATAAAGATTAGAGCAGAAATTAATTCAATTGAGATAAAGAAAACAGTTCAAAGAATTAACGAATCAAAAAGCTGGATCTTTGAAAGATAAAATAAAATTGATAAGCCCCTAACTAACCTCATCAAAAAGAGGAAAGAAAAAAATTCAAATACAAGCAATAAGGAATAAAAAGGGTGTAATCACCACAGACCTAGTAGAAATTCACAAGAAAATCAATAGTTACTTTGAGAATCTTTACTCTCACAGAATGAAAGACACAGAAGAAATGGACAGATTCCTAGAAAGGTACAAATTATCAAAACTGAATCAAGAAGATATAACAACTCTCAATAACCCAATTACAGCTAATGAAATATGAAATGTAGTAAAAAGCCTGCCAACAAAGAAAAGTTGAGGTCCTGATGGATTCACAGCTGAATTCTAAAGAAATTTGCAGAAGATATAATCCCTACATTCATAAAACTCTTCAATGAAATTGAAAAGCAAACAGGTCACCCAAAATCATTCCTGGAGGCAAGTATCATACTGATACCAAAACCAGGGAAAGACACAACTAAAAAAGAGAACTATAGGCCAATTGCCCTCATGAACATTGACACAAAAATCCTCAATAAAATCCTAACAAGTAGAATACAGCAAATCATCAGGAAGATCATACACCATGACCAGATAGGATTCATACCAGGCATGCAAGGATGGTTCAATATTCAAAATTCTATAAATGTAATACACTATATCAATAGAGCAAAACCTAAAAACCACATGGTCATCTCCATTTATGCAGAAAAGGCTTTTGACAAAGTCCAACACTAACTCATGCTCAAAATCCTACAGAAAATTGGAATAGAAGACTTTTACTTCAATTTGATAAAAGCCAACTATGACAACCCAATGGCTAAATAATTTAAATGGGGAAAAAGTGAAATCTTTTACTCTTAGATCTGGTATAAGACAAGGATGTCCTCTATCACAACTCCTATTCAATATAGTTCTGAAATCATTATCTAGAGTCATTAGACAAGAGGGAGAAATAAAAGGAATAAGAATAGGTAAAGAAGTCAAATTATCATTATTTGCAGATGACATGATATTTTACTTGGAAGACCCCAAAAACTCCACCAACAAGCTACTAGAATTGATACACAGTTTCAGTAGCATAGCAGGATATGAAGTCATTACCAAAAAGTCAATAGTATTCCTCTACACAGATAGCAAACACACTGAGAGGGAAATTAGAGAAACTGATTTTACAATAGCACTGCGGGAAACATTTTGGAATTCATCTAACTAAAGAAGTCAAAGATCATTTCACAAAAATTATAATACTCTGAAAAAAGAGATCATAGAGGATTTCAGAAAATGCAAAGATATTCCATGCTCCTGGATAGGAAGAACCAACATTGTGAAGATGGCCATCCTCCCAAAATTGCTGTACAGATTTAATGCAATTCCTATCAAAGTACCAACAACATACCTCACAGAGCTAGAGAAATCATTCCTAAAATTTATTTGGAACCAGAAAAGACCTAGAATAGCAAAGGCAATCCTGAGCAACAAAGACAAAGCAGGAGGCATTAGAATTCCTGACTTGAAATTATACTACAAGGCTACTGTGATAAAATCAGCATGGTATTGGCAAAGAAAAAGACCTGAGAATCAATGGAATAGATTAGATGCAGAGGCCTCTACAAACACACTCAGCCACCTTATCTTTGACAAAGGGGCCAAACGTACTCACTGAAAGAAAGATAGCCTCTTTAACAAATGGTGCTGGAAAAACTGGCTCTCTACCTGCAGAAAACTAAAACTTGACTCAGGTCTACCACCATGCACTAAGCTAAAGTCAAAGTGAATTAAAGATCTAAACATTAAAACAGAAAAACTAAATTTCCTGAAAGAGAAATAGGAGGAACTCTTGAAGACATAGAGGTAGACAAAGAGTTCAGTAACAAAAATCAAATTGCATGGGTAATACTTGAAAGAATTGACAACTGAAACCTGTTCTTATTGAGAAGATTTTGCATGTCGAAAGAAATTACCAACAAAGTGAAAAGACAACTCACAAATTAAAAAAAAAAAAGCTTAACTAATAAGCATTCAGACAAATGTCTGCTTTCTAGAATATATAAAGAACTAAAAAGCGCTAGAGCCCTAAATTTAAAGACCCAATGCAGAAATAGGCATCTGAGATGAACACACACTTCTCAGAGGATGAAATTAAAGAAGCACATAAATATATGAAAAAATGCTCCACATCACTAGCCATCAGTGAAATACAAATTAAAACAACACTGACATACCACCTCACCCCAGAAAGAATGGCTATCATAATGAAGTCAACCAAAAACAAATGTTGGAGAGGCAGTGGGGGAAAGGGAACTCTTTTCCACTTCTGGTGGGAATGTACACTGGTACAACCATTATGGAAATCAGTGTGGAGCCTCCTTAAAAAACTAGGACTAGAAATCTAATTCAAACCAGCTATCCCCCTATGGGAATTTTCCTGGAGGAACTGAAAATATCATATAATAGTGATATATGTGTGCCTATGTTTATAGCAGCACAATTTGTTTTTGCAGAACTGGGGACTGAACTCAGGCCCTTGCGCTTGCCAGGGAAGCGCTTATTCTACTGAGCCATCTCCCCAGCCAGCACAATTTGTGATAGCCAAATTTTGGAAACAAACATGATGCCCATCACATGAAAAATGTTTGAAATAGATGTGTTATTTTTATACAATATAGTATTACTCAGCTATAAAGAAAGATAAACTTGAAGCATTTATATTTAAGTGGATGCCACTTGAAGATATATATACTCATAAGTGAAACAAACCAGACCCACATGTGTAAATATCTTATAGTCTCCCTAATATAAGGACTCAAAAGAAGAAATACAAATAGAAAGGTATAACCCAATTAAAAGGAAAGCAAGAACTTGGGGATTGGACAATGAGGAGAGGGCAAGGAGAAAAGCTGGGAAATATGACAGGGGCAAAACCATACATTTATACACACAAGATGGGTAAGGTAATGATTCTGAGAAACATCAGCAGGTTTTTGAAACTAGCAGTTAATTGGTAGGATTCTCACCCTGATTAACTATACATGTTGATACCTGTGAACCAAGCAACTGCTCTGAAGATAGTAATGTGTAATAGACGGGTCACACTTTCATTGCTTGTCATTCTGGCCTTCTAAATACATACTTCTTGTCATGAAATACTAATTATTACCATACTGTCTCTCAAGTAAGTGTTTGTTTTTTGGGTTTTTTTAAAGAGTAATAAATGAAAAAAAAAAGACACAAGGAAAAAATGTCACAGGACTGTCCTGCTACAATGCTGCACATGGTTAAGTTTCTTAATTTCTGTGTAAAAATATGTAATTGTTTATTTATATTCTTTAGATATTTTTCATTTTTAATTTTTTTCTCCATATTATGCAGGAACTTAATGTTTAACATATCAATACTTGATGGAAAATACTTGTTCCATGTTTTGCCTAAAATGTTTGATATTCAGACAGATAGTGAAATTAACCCCAAATGCATAGGATATGGGGTAATAATAAGCTTCTCTTCTAGAGGGTTAACAACCTAAGTTTTCAGACAAAAAATTAGAGAAATAGAAGGACTTCAAGGACAGCCAACATTCTGATCATAGCCTTTCAAGGTCAGTGAAGACTCAAACATAGGAGAACCTATACTATAACATCATGTAACTCAGTTGTGTTCCAAATTTTCAGATCAAGGAGATTATGGGGCCAGAGAGAAAAGTTATTGATGATAGAATGTGGCTAAGGAGAGTCATATGGAAAGACAACATTCTCTCAGGCTTTCACAGAGAGCAGATTTCGTCAAACAATGGCTGTGACTGATTCACATGGCTGACACTGACAAAGGATCTACAAACTGCTGTACAGGGCTATAGTATTAATTCTGAGGGTACTTGACTCACCTTATCAGATACAAAAGTTACACTTCTTGTTATATAGGTCTTGCTTTATCTTGGTCTTAATGATCCAGCAGAAAAGTATAAAAATGGGTTATATAACTTAAAGCCATATTAATATGCTGAGCTGTGAAGGGCCAAGTCAACAACTTCGGTGGATAACCCACTACTATTGTGGACTGCTGGACTGTGTTGGATTGTTTTTCCTGAATTTATGCACATATAGTATTTAGATGCCAACAGAATACCCATCTCTGACAGAACTAAACAAAAAAGGGGATGCAATTGAAGGACCACTTTGTATCTGTGTGTATACAGAATAGTTAGGATAGATATATAGCTACTTTCACTTAATGCAATGAGAAGAAAGATTTGTACTAATAGTGTTTGAAGAGGATATTCTGTCTGCATCTTGTACTATGGATAACCACTAAGAAGATAGCAATGTACAACATATTAATTATTGAATCTGTCCTATTATTCAGTTTTGAAACTGTCTCATTGCTATTTGTTTCTCAATAAAATAAAAAAAACAGTAAAATTTTAAAAAGTAAATAGGTAAACAAAAAAAATATATTTCAATTTTTCTGTAATAAATCTTTTTTCAAGGGGCCGGGGAGATGGCTCTGTGGAATAAGTCCTTCCCTGGCAAACACAAGGGCCTGAGTTCAATCCTCGGTTCCACCAAAAAAAAAAAAAATAAAATCAATCAATCAATCAATCAATCTATTTATCTATCTTTTTCAAATTTCTATTTTTCCATGTCTTGGCTTGTATTAGTACACTCCCTTCAATGTTGAAAAATATTTCCACAGACTGATGTCAGTTGTGGTATTTTTTCCTTTGTTGACTCATCCTGGAATAGAGGGATTAATCCAGGCCTCATGTTGCTATGACCAGGTCAGAGGACCCTGGACTCAGCCTCTGCCCACCTGGTTGCTATTAGAGCCCTGTCTTTAGTGTAAGCTTTGAGTGCAGGCTTGAGAACACTTCCCTGAGCCCAGGGAGCTGTAAACCCAGACCAAAGCTTTGTAGCAGAGCTCAGTCTGTAGAGGCCCTCCCTCTTTGCAGGAAGCTTAGTACTAATTTCGAAGTCTATCTTCTGACATTTTCAGTGTCCAGGCTTCTGTGCAATTAGGAGGTGGGACTCGGCCTGCCCTGCTTTCTGGCTGTACACCAGCCTGATCAACTGCAGCCAACATTTGGCAGCTTCCTGAAATTTTTGAATTCTAGATTGACTTAGCAGCCTAAAGACTGCTTAATTCTTTCATCACTTTTGTAATCAATTTCCTGTATTAAATTCATTCTGATTCAAATTATTGTTTACCATTTTCTTATCTATATCCTGATTGACATTCAAATCATCACACAAACCCACACACACACACACACACACACACACTATTATGGTCTTGTGCATTGATGTGCTTTAATGTATGCTCTCAGAATATTTATTACTACTTATGGTTATGATTATAAAATGAAAACAAATGATGCACACTTTATCCTTCTTTCTCAGATTATTCCTCAAAGCAAAACAAATAAATACATCAATAAATATTCCTTTTTCTATAAAAAATTTAAATTTTAAAGAACTCTAGGGTGTCAAATAATACTTTTGAACTTTTGCTATATCAAATAGTTTCCATTGGGGCTGGAGAGATGGCTCAGTGGTCTAAAGCACCTATTTGGAACAAGCTTGGAAAAGCCCAGGGACCGCGGTTCGATCCCCCAGCACCACATGCCAGCCAGCCGCGCCCCCTGGTGGGCTGAGCTGGCCACACACACACACACACA
>NW_004524718.1:3440090-3444077 GCF_000260255.1 Octodon degus
AAATTTTAAAAAATAAAATAAAAAAAAAATAAAAAACAAATAGTTTCCATAAAAAGTATAGTTTTACATTTCCATATATGAACACTGGACAACTAAGTATCCAGACCTATTAAGTTACAGTGAAGACCTTGACTACATACCAATCATTAATTGAATGCTGTTTCTTCAAATAATAAAAATATTACATTTTTAAACCACAAAATATTTTTATGTGATACAGTCTTCACATGTTTATTTTTATTCATAAAATGTAATATGTTGTTAAATAAGAAAGTGTCATATTTTATTTCCAGGTAAAGTAAGGATATTGACTGTGGTTTTGCAGTTGAATAATGGTCAGCTATATACTTTAAGCATCATATTTCACAAAAAGGCATATGCCATAGTTAAGCAGGAAGAGCAATTCATACTTAGTGAAACTCGGTAAGAAATTTCCTTAGAGTCATTTGAATCTGAACCAAAGCCAATTGGTCTTGTCTTATAAGCACAGAAAGGCCCAATTGCACAGCTACTGCTAGTGCAGTGAGGTTTTCGGCGGGCCAAAGTGTTCTGAGATTTTGCCAACAAACTTGGAAATTTCTTGCACTCATTACATTTAAGTATTGTGCTAGAAGAAGATGTGTGAAAAGATTAGAAAAGTTTATGGGTAAATGCATATGCTCATTGCTATGGTTTTGTTTCCTTTTATCATTTTATTAGTTTGTGAGTTCAGCTGCTAATGGCTTTGGCTATTTTCTTTGTATAAGGCTTGAATTCTTTTTTCCATGACAGGCTCTCTGTTCATGTGTATCATTTAGCTCTGTGGAAATCATTTACTTTGTGCCCTGCTATTTATTTCTCTGGCTAGAACTCCACAGGCAGGATTAATGAGCATTCAGTTGCAGTGACAAAATACCTACTTGAGTGTACTTAAAGGAGGGCTTATTTGGACTCAAGGTTTCAGATGTTTTAGTCTGTGATGACTCAGCCCCTTGCTTCTGGGTTGTGATAAGGCAGAACACCGTGGCAAGAATTCTGCAGTAAAACAAAGCAGCTCATGGCATGGCAGGCAGAGGCAAAGGGACAAAACCCTAAGAAGAACCATGGGACAAGGTACAATCCCAGAGGCATGGCTCCATCACTCACCACCTCCTGGTGGGCCCCACCTCCTCGCTACCCATTCAGCTATGCACCAATCCACTGCTGAAGTTAGTATCCTCATAATGCACTCCCCAAGTGCTCACCAGATACCTTTTAGGAAACATTTTAGATCAAAACCACAGGACACTGACAGTGGGAAAATTGTGAGCATACTTTGCATGATCCACATTTTTATTCATGCAGAAACAGTTTGTCAAGATAATTGTCCAGGCCAGGAGTTTACAGTTTTGTTTACCCACAGCCCTATTGCACCACTCAACACTCTACTCTGTCACACCATCAATTCTGTTTTCCTGGTAAACCAGAGAAATTTGAATATTAGAAATTAATCAACCCCAAGTTAGCCCAATTTTACTGTACTGGAGGTAAAGTTGACTTTTTGTATTACAGGTGACCAAACAAACATAGTTTCTACAGAACAAGATGGAAGTGATATTTCAGTATGGAGGGGAATGTGGGAGGTCAGTGATCAAGACTGTTCCAACTAAGAAAAGCTCAGGACCTGGTGGGTTCACTATATAATGCTTCCAGAACTTCAAGGAAGATCTATTGCCAACCATCCTCAAACTCTTGCATCAATTTGGAAGGGAAACAACACAGCCAAACTCATTTGTGGATAAAACATTACCTTGATACCAAAACTGGAGGACTGAGAGAGAGAGAGAAAGAGAGAGAGAGAGAGAGAGAGAGAGAGAGACAGACAGACAGACAGACAGATGGGTGGACAGAAAAGAGAAAAGAGACAGACTGACAGAAAATTAGAGGCAAATATTCTTATTAAATATAGAAGTAAAAGTGCATAACAAGATATTTATAAACAGAATGGAAAAACATTTATTAGAACAATAATATATCATACCTAAGCTGGTTTCATCCCAGAGAGGCAGAATGCTCATTACGCTTATATGTAAATCAATAAATACAAATATAGTAAATATTGCATAAACATAAGCAATGAAAAAGTCACATGATTATCTCCATAGATGCAAAAAAATCACTTACCTAAAATCTAATATCCATTTATCATAAAAATCCTGTTAAAAATAGAGATAGATGGACCTTTGCTCAAACTGTTAAAAGTCACATATAGCAAGTCACATACTACCAGCATCCTGCTAAAGCAAGAAAAACTGAAGCATTCCTTCTAAAATCAGGAACACAAGGCTCCCCACTCTTAATATTTCTGTTTAATATAGTAACTAAAATTTTAGTCAGAGTAATTGGGTAAGAAAAAGAAATCAAAAAAAATACAAACAGAAAAGAATGAAGTCAGACTAACCTTCCTTGCAAATGTAGTGTATCGTTAACTGGTGGTCAACTTGTTACGTCCAGCTGAATAGAGCTAGTGTGGTTCTGGGTGTGGGAGGCCACCTAAGGACTGCTGCCAGCAGTGTAAGGGGCAGAACCAGAGAGACTACTGGGAGGCTGTTAGGGAAGCTGTTGGAGCTGTCAGAAGCTGCTGGTTTTCTTGGGCCACTCTGCTGGAAGACCTTATCATGCTGGCTTTCTTGAAGAACTTGGTTGTTCTTGTCAAAGGAGGAGCTCAGGACTTCGTTGTTGCTGAGAATTCATTTTGGGGTATCTCTGGTCCTCATCTTGAGCATTGCTTCCTGGCTCTGGAGGGGAAGATGGTACACTGCTCAGTCTCACGGAAAAGCTTGGTGTGCTGGCTTTCCTGGTAGGAACTCAGCTTTCCTCATTGCTAGAAGAGCTCAGGACCTCACTGTTGCTGAAGATGGTTGTGGTACCTTGAGGGGAGCTCTGATTCTTACCTTGAGTGTTACTTCCTGGCTCCAGTGCAGATCCCTCAGCCTGCTAGCACAGATCCTTCATCCCACTGGTGCAGACTTTCTAACTTCCACCACTGACCTTTGAGCCTTTCCAGTGTAGATCCATGAAGTGGGCCTGCGTGAGACATTGTCCTGGGCTCTAGGTCTCCAATTTTACTTGTGAGAGGTATTATTATGGGCTCTAGGCTTTCATCTGGACTCATTCAGGATATTAGGATCCAGGCCCTCAGCTGGTTTCTTTGGTCTTTAGTGTGTGGAGAGATTTCCTGCACTCTTTATAGGATTCTTTGGGTGATTCATTATAAATTATCTTATAAAATGTGTCCTGTATTGTATTATTTCCTTGCAAAAATCCCAAACCAGGACAGTCTCCATTTGGACTCATGGGGGTTCCAGATTTTCAACTGGACTCCTGCAGGACATTGTCAGGGGATCTAGGATCTCAGCTGCATTCTTTAAGACTTTAGTGTACTGACAGATTCCCTGCACTTTTGTATGTAATTCTTCAAGCAACTATTACAAAATAATCCTATAAATTATATGTCCTGTATTAGTTCCCTTGCAAACACTGATTACAAGAAGGTTCTTAGCACAAATAAAGAAATTCAGCAAACAGGAAGAACAGAGAATCATAAAAACATTTCTGCACATCAAAAAAAGTATAAATCAGAAAAATAATCCCATTCAAGTTAACTTAAAAAATTAATTCCGGGCCAGCCAAATAGCTCAGCAGATTAAAGCTCTGGTTTAGACAGACACAGGGGCCTGGAGTTCGATCACCTGGCCTACTGTGCAAGCCCCACCCCTGGGGCATGCTGAGAAGGTGACTGAGACTGGGTGTGGTAGTGCATGCACCTGTAATCCCAGCACTTGAGAGGCTATAAACAGGAGAATCATTATCAGTCTGATCTATGCAGTGAGACCCTGTACACCTTATATGCCCTGTCTTAAAATAAATAAATAGGGGGCCTGGCCATAGCTCAGGCCTTTAAGTGGCTGCTTCCACAAAGCTGTCAGCCTCAGGTTGCTGGAGTTCAAACCTCACACCTCTCCAGCT
>NW_004524718.1:3444184-3451873 GCF_000260255.1 Octodon degus
AAATAATTTAAAAATAAATAAATAAATAAATAAATAAATACTTACTGGCTGAGAAGATAGGTTGGCAGTATCAGAGCCTTCCTGGCTAGTGCAAGGATCTGGGTTCAATCCCCTGTACTGCATGACATGCTGGCCCAGGAACCCCGGGCATACCATACCAGCCATTGAAACTGGGCATGATGGCACACTCCTGTAATCCCAGCACTGGGGAGGCTGAGACAGGAGGATCACTATGAGTCTGAACTGCATAGCAAGACCCTGTACCAAATACATAAGTAAAAGGGTTTTTTTAAGTTTTGAAAAAAATTAAATACCTAGAACTTATTCTAACAAAAAATGTAATAGATATCTACCACAAAACTATAGTACTCTGGGAGAGAGAGAGAGAGAGAGAGAGAGAGAGAGAGAGAGAGAGAAACAGAGACAGAGACAGAGACAGAGACAGAGACAGGGAGAGACTGAAAAAGACAATAGAGAATGGGATGGTACCTCCTGTTTCTGGATGGGCGAATAAACTGCTTTTAAACTTTATCTAATATCAGTCATGCTGCTACAAACATGGATTGAATGTATCATGGAAAAAGGATGTCTTCACTGTAAGATGTGAGACAGAAGCCTGGTGTCCTGAGGGAGCAAAGAGCAAGAAGCAGAGCCCAAGAAGACCAGTTGCCTCTTGTAAATTCCAGCAAGCTGGGAAACAGGGTCAGATAACAGCGTTTCCTGGAGGCACCCTGTCTGTTCTTTGATCCTTCACCTGGGATGTTATCAGCTAGTGCTGTGTGAATTTAGCATTTGGTGAATGCTGGAAAGCAATATAGAGAATAGTTTGTATTCACAAAATTAGCTTGTTTAGAGGGAGATTAAGCTCAGGAGTCCTCTGCAGCAGTATTAATCCAGTCTTCCTGTTGTTTCTCTTGGCTCCAACTGATTTTCTACAACACTTACCTCTTTTGGAAACACATCCAGAGTGTTTTGTCTAGGTCAAATAGAATTTCTTTTTTAAAACATTTTGAGGAATCTTCATATGACTTCCATCCTGGATGTATCAGTGTATATTCTATAATACTGCAGAGGATCGATTTTCCTTCACAGCTTTGCTAGACTTTGCAGTTTTTTCATTTCTTGCTTATAGCCCTTCTTTACAGAATAAGATCCAACCTCAGTGTCACTTTGATCTGCATTTCTGAACTTTTTTTCACGTTCTTACTGGGCATTTGCACTTCTTTTGAGAAGTGCTTACAATGTTCATTGCCCAAATTTTGATTGAGTTTTTATTTAGGAGGATCTGAATTTTTGAGTTCTTCACATATTTGAAGTATCAGCCTTTTATCTGAGGGGTAGATGGCAGTTTTTTTCTTTATTCTGTGGTGTTTTCTTCATTCTGTTGTTTCCTTTGCTTTGCAAAGGCTTTTTAATTTGTTATAATCCTTCCTGTTGATTCTTGCTATTATTTTCTATGTAGTTTGGGTTCTATTATAAAGTCCTTTCCTAAAACCTTTGTCACCAAGAATTTCAATTATTTAATCTTCTAGTAGATTTAGTGTGTCTATTTTTATGAGCTGGGTCTTTGACTCATTTGTTTTGATTTTAGCACAAGATGAGAAAAATGAGTTTAAATTCACTCTTCCACATGTGGATTGATATTCTCAGTACTATTTATTAAATAGACTAGCTAGTCTTCAGCATATGTTTTCACCCCTTTGTCAAAACTCAGGTGGCCCCACATGCCTTTGGCAAGTAAAGCAATCATAGAGACCAGCAATGGGGAGCATCTGAGGCAGCAGCCAGGAGCCAGCAGTTGGGCTCTGGAGAGCTCTGCCAGAAGGAGGGCAGGCCCAGCCCCCACAGCCAGAGGCCAAGACCAGCTCCACACCCAGCACGGTTCCCATGGCACACTTGGCTGGAGTGCACAGCACATTTCTGGGATGTGACAAGGACAGTAGCTCAGAACTGTAAATACCAGGGTATTTTACTACTTTTGTTCTCCCGTGTTTGTCTGATTAACTATCTCTTTCCAGTCTGATTTGATTTTGTGTAGCTTTGTTTTGTATTTTGTGGCTATTTTTATTTTGTTTTGTTTTTAATTTTTTCTCCTCTTTTTCTGATTTTTTTCTTTGTCTTTCTCATTTTCCTTCTTTTCTCACTGTTTGGGTTCCTTTTTTGTTTTCTTCTACTGATCAACTAGCTACTTCTTGAATTTATACTTTCAAGTGAGTAAATGTTGTGTCTTTCCTTTCTGATCACTCCTTTGCATTCTCCTTCATTCTTCCCCCCCATGTCCTACCATTTCTCAAAACACAGGTGATCATCCTTTGGCCCCAGCCTTGATCCTACTATTTTTGACCTCATTCACCACTTTATCCTGTCCCCTACCCATTTTAACCCCCTACCTAACCCCTGAAGCAGAGTAAAGTCACTCCAATAAAGGAAAAACCACTGCATAAAAACACGTGGTATATGTTTGATTTTGTTATATAACTTTAAAGTTTGGTCCTCTGGTTGAGCTAGCAGGTTAATGGTTGCCATAGTTTGTCAGTAAGTAAATTGTACTGGAGGCTCTTGTTATCACTAATGGTATGACTTTACCAAGGATGTCACACATACTATAATCAGGTTTTCACTTTCATATAACACTATAATTGTACAGGATCACAATCATCACCACAGCACAGTGCCAAAGGATGGGCGCATAGCCAAATAGTAATTTTACATCCTTTAGAATGTGGGAAGATAGGTTTTTGAGATCTCTATAAAGAACCACTTATATCTGTTGCAGGCAGCCAAATTAGACAGAAGTATTACGGGCAGTCAGACAGGGTCAGGCTCTCAAGATGGAAGACAAGGTGACTTTACAACTGGGAAGAGACAGACACTCCCATATGGGCCACACCTCAAGACCAACACAAAAGAGGAAACACAGCTACATACTTCCCTAGGGCTGGGCATCAGGGATTGATATCCTAAATAGCTATCAATCACCTTGAAAGAGCCCAAATGAATCACTAGCCCAACCCCCAACAGGAAGAGACCCTGTCCCGTATTCATGCCTACTTGCTACATGACTTGCTTCCTCATTTGGTCCTTGATTTAATCAATTTTACCTGAGCAAAGGTGATTGTAATCTCATTGGTTGACCATAGTTTTGTCCCACCTCATGCCCAATTAAGCGAGTTCCAGTTCCCGTGTCCTTTCCACCACCTTAGACCCAGCTCACCACATGGTTTTCCTCTATAAAAGTCCCTGGAAGAGACAACTTCCTTGGGGAACAACCCGCTCAGGCCCCCCTCCTGCCTTTCTTTCGGACAGGAGCTTTCTTTCCCTCAATAAATATATTCTGCTCATAACCACTGTTTGTTCCTAAAATTCATTCTTCAGTTTTAGAGAACATGAACTTGTTAAGCTCAGGTTGGGAGATCATTATTCCTTATATCATTTGGAGGTTCCCTATATTGTTTGGAGGTCACCCACCCAAGATCAGTTTTTCTCCCTGTAGGATATCTAGAGGATATCCCTGAAGAGCAGCCACCCCTGGAGAAGCCTCAATGTTAGTGATAAAGCTATCAGCCATAGAAAATTGTCAATCACCATAGAAAGCAAAATAAAATAAAGAGAGAAAATATAAAATGACAAGACACAGAATCAAACTGCAGCCCTAGACCCTAAGCCTACCCAGGACAAGTCCAGAGCACAGTGAATTAGATGAAATTGGAAGTCAAGCACTAGACCTTTCTGAAATAATAGCAACAGAAGTAGAAAAATGCTGGAAAAAGCTATATGGAAAATCACCTCTCAGGTACAAAACAAATGATACTTAAGCTCAAAATATCTGAGTAGACACAGATAAAAGCATAAATAAGCTTAGGAAAATGATAGAAACCAATGCCCAATATAGGAAAGAAATTGAGTTGATGAATACATTCAAAGAGAAATCTGAAAGATTAAAACCTCCATTGAAAATATACACAACGATTAAATGAAGGAGAGGATAGAGTATCAGATATTGAAGATAGAATTTTAGCTAGTGATCATGAAAAGAAAAATATCTTAAGAATAGCAAGAGACCATGAAAAATCAATCCAATAGTTACAAAGTGCAGCAAATAATAACATGAAATTGATTGGAATCAATAAAAAAAAGCTGGAGATGGCACAAATGCCATTAAAACACTCTTCCCAGAAATAAAGGCAGGAAACTTTCCAAACATGGATAAATAATTTTACATATGAATAAATGAGGCATAGAGCACTCCAAACAGCCACAACCAAAAAGAAAACTATACCAAGACATACAATAATCAAGATTCCAGAAATTCAGCCAAAGAACAAAATATTAAAAGTAGTTGGAGAAAAGAAGCAAATCAACTATAGAGGAAAGTCCATCAGAATAATAGCAGACTTCTCAGCACAATGCACAAATCAAGAAGAGCTAGGGGCGAGGTAGTTTAAGCCCTAAAAGAAAAAAACTCCAACTCAGATTGACATATCCAACAAAACTATTTTTCAAAATTATGGAGAAATAAGATATTTCCAAGATAAAGAACACATGAAGACACCCACAACCACTAAATTTACTCTGAAGAGTAAGTTAAGAGGATAAAATCAAGACTAAGACACTGGAACAGCAATAGAAAGAAGCCACCAAGTAGGGCAAACAATTACACAGAGGTCAAAGACAGGAAACCAACAAGACAATAACATGGGAAAGATAAGCCAATGTGTATCATTTGTAACTATCAATGTAAACAGACTCAACTCACCAATCAAAAGAAACAGTGATTAAATGGATAAAGAAGCAAGATCCAACAACATACTCTATTCAAAAAAAAATTTAATTTGGCAAGAAATTCATGGAGTAAAAATTAAAGGATGGAAATAATGCTCCATGTGACAGAAACCTAGAAAAATGCAGGGATAGCTATTCTATTTGCAGATAATGTGAGCTTCAAACCAGAACAAATCAAAAGAGGCAAGGACATTAGATATTTGTTAAGGGAAAACTCCAAGAAAAAATAACAATCATAAATATATATGCCTCAAACTCCAGGGTATCAAATTATATATAAAATAAATCTTACTATGAAAAATCAAATAGGTACTAATGCAACAGTAGTGGGGGATCTTAATATCCCACTCTCACAAGTAGATAGATCAAGCAGACAAAAAATCAACAAAGAGGGCTGGTGAGATGGCTCAGTGGTCTAAAGCACCTACTTAGAACAAGCTTGACTAAAGCACAGGGACCACGGTTCAATCCCCCAGCACCACATGCCAGCCAGCTGCGCCCCCTGGTGGGCTGAGCTGGCCACACACACACATACACACACACATAAATAAATAAATGTTAAAAAAAAAAAAAATCAACAAAGAAATATCAGAATTAAAACAAACCTGTAGAGCTGCCCCGAGAGCTCAGCAGACTAAAGTACCTGCTTAGGCAGAGCACAGTGGCTGGGGTTTGATCCCAGATGTGCCATGTCACCCCCACCTGCGGGGCATGCTGAGATGGTGACAGAGACTGGGCATGGTGGCACACGGCTGTATTCCCAGCTCTTAGGATGTTGAAAACAGGATAATCCTGTTTTCCAGACAATGAGTCTGATCTATGTAGTGAGACCCTGTAGTCCCTGACCTAAATACCAAAAATAAATAAATTAATTAATAAAAATAAAACAAACCTGTAAACAAACAGACTTAGTAGATGGCTACAGAGAGTTCTACTCAACAACATCAGAATATACATTCTTCTCATATGCACAAGAGCCATTTTAAAAAATGGATTCATATTAACCCATAGAACATGGTTAACTAAATGCAAATAAGTTGAAATTATCCCATGCAAATTATGTGATCACTGTGCAATGGAACTGGGAAACCACAAAATCTACATAAAAATGTGGTAATTAAACAACACTCTCCTGAATAGCCAATGAGTCACAGATGAAATTAAAGAATAAATTAAACAGTATCTACAACAAAGCGAAAATGCTGATACACCACATGAGAACCTGTGGGAGACAATGAAAGCAGTCACAAGAGGGAAATTTATAGTGGTAAATTCTCACATCAGGAAAACAGAATAAGCTGAAATAAACAAGTTAATGTTGAACCTCAAACTCCTAGAAAAGGAAGAACAAATGAAATCCAAAACCTGTATAGAGAGAATTACAAAGCTCAGAGCAGAAATTAACGCAACTGAGACTAAGAAAATAATAAAAAGAATTGAAGAGCAAATTCTTTGAAAAGATTAAATAAAATAGATAAAGTTCTAGCCAACCTTATCAAAGGAAAGAGAGAAAAGACTAAAATTCAATAAGAAATAAGAAGGTGAAATCACAATGGATCTTGTGGAAATTCAGATCATTCATACCTACTTCAAGAGCTTGTACTCTATAAAGATGGAAAACAAAGAAGAAATAGTTTTTTGGACACATGTGAATTACTAAAACTGAATCAAGAATGTTTTAAGTAATTGGGGATCTAATACCCCAATATCAGTCAATGAAATTGGAAATGCAATTAAAAACCTACCAGTAAAGGAAAGCTCAGGCTCAGAGGGATTCATTGTTCAACTCTACAGGAAATTGAGAGAAGACCTAATGCCACTAATGCTGGAACTCTTTACTGAAACTGAAAGGGAGGAAATACTGCCAACACCATCCCTGGAAGCAACTATTATTGTGATACCTGATATGCCATAGTGTTAAGACAATCCACAGAGTGCAAAAGAGTTGTAGCCAGTTGTCTCTTAAAGAAAGGACTCATGTCTAAAACACATAAAGAATTGGAAAATCAGACCTCCCTGAAATTCAAAGATCCAGTGCAAAAATGGACATCTGAGTTGAACATACACTTCTCAGATGAAGAAATACAAATGGCAAATAAATATATGAAAAAAATGTTCAACATCTTTGGTCATTCAAAAGATGCAAATTAAAACAACACTGAGATTCCATCTCACTCCAGAAAGGATGGCTATCACGAAGAAGTAACCTATAACAAACGCTGGAGGGGCTGTGGGGAAAATGGAACACTTCTCCACTGTTGGTTACCACAGTAGACTGGTGTAACCACTGTGGAAATCAATGTCATTATTCCTCAAAAAAAAACTAGGATTAGAGGTCTTATTCAATCCATCTATTCCCTTTCTGCGTATTTTCCCAGAAGAATTAAAAACAACATATCACAGCAATATGTGCACCCATGTTTATAGAAACACAATTTGTAATAGATCTTGGTAACAATCCAAATGCCCATCAATTGAAGAATGGACAAAATGCATGTGGCATTTTTATGCAATGGGATGCTACTCAGAAATAAAGGTAAACTTGAGACTTTTATAGGTAAATGGATGCAATTTGGTACTCATAAGCAAAATAAGTCAGACTCACATGTTTGAGCATCATATTGTCTCTCTAATGTAAGATGAAAGAATAAATAAGATCCAATATGCACAATATATATTGTGAAATGATAGTTAGGATAGATATACAGCTATCTTCTCTTAATTCAGTGAGAAGACAGATTTGTACTAATAGTGTTCGGACAGGATGTCATGTCTGCATCTTGCACTATGAATAACTACTGAAAAGACAACGATATGCAATGTATTGTAACTGTCCTACTAACCTGTTTTGAAACTGTCTCATTGTTATTTGTTTCTCAATAAAATTAATAAAAAATAAATAAATAA
>NW_004524718.1:3452882-3530680 GCF_000260255.1 Octodon degus
TTTACTACTACTTTCTTTTAATTCATTGAAAAGAAATGTTTGTGCTTATATTGTCTGATCAATTTTTGATGTATATATATTGTAATCTAAGCAACTACCTTGACGACAATAATACCCAATGTATTAACCATTGTTACTCTCTTGTCTTGAAATGTTGTATCTTTGGTTTTTCTTTTTAAAGTAAAAAAAGAAAACCCATATAGCTGCAGGTTCATGGGTTCATTTTGGCAAGCTCTATTCCATTCCATTGTTCAATATGTCTATTTTTGTGCCAGGATGATGTTATTTTTAGTCACTGTACGTGGTAGTATAACTTGAAATCTGGGATTGTAATGTCACTTTCTTGACTCTATGGCTCAGTATTTCATTGGATATTCTGAGTCTATTCCTATTCCATATAAATAGTAGGACTGTTTTTCTAGTTCTGTGAAGGATGTTTATTTTATTTTATTTAATTTTTAGTGTGGAACCGGGGATTGAACTCAGGTCCTTGCACTTTCCAGAGAAGCGCTTATTCCACTGAGCCATCTCCCTGGCCCCTTGAAGGATTTTTTTTTTTTTTTCTCCAAATGCCTTCAGGGCAGGTTTGGCTGGCTTGAGTTGTGGGGATCAACCACAGCAACCTGAGCCTGACTGCTTTGTTGAAGCAGCCACTTAAAGAACTGAGCTAAGGGGCAGGCCCCCAAGGATGTTTATTATCATTTGAACTATAATTGCATTAAACCTATACTTCAGTTTTAGAGTGTTTTTAGTATTGGGAATCAAACACAGGACCTTGCAATGCCAGGCAGCCACTTGTGCCACTGAGCTACGTCCCAGGCCTCGGGCTTTGTAACATGCTTATTTTGATGGTAGTGACTCTGCCAATCCAAGAACAGAGGATATATTTCCATTCTCCAATTGCTCACTTCCACCTCATTTTCTCATACAAACTGTTTTGTGGCTGAGTACTGCTCAGTCATAATGAAGGACAGATCTCAGTCATTTGTAGAAAAATAGAGGGAACAAGACTATAATACTATGCGATATAAATCAGATACAGAAGGTTAAATACCATAAGGGTTATTTTCCATGAGAATCCCAAAACATAAATAATTGACAACTTTATAAAAGAGAAATAATAGGAGGCAGAGAAGTAGATTTTAAGAAGAAAGAAAGGGTATCTGGAGATGGGGGCAGAGGGAACACTATCAGAGGAAGTAAAAATAATTAAGGTGAGGTGCCACCTTATACTGTATCAATTTTCCATGATGAAAATGTTCATTATATATCACAAACATATACGAACTCAAATAAATACATAACTTTTAAAAGAATGAAATACAAAATGAAAGAGTCGTGAATGGTAGAGGGAAATATTATCCTGTGTGCAATATGAATTGCTTGCCCTTGAGCTCTGTTATGCTGTGCATATTTGCGGCTCTTCAACACTCCTGCACTAAAATTTAACCCCAGTATATCTGCTAGTTGGTGCTAAGAAGTATGTATGGGAAACAACTGAGATATGCAGGTCAAGCACTCATGAGAGAGATTAGTGCTCTTACAAAACTGGCCTGAGACAGATTTTTTGACCTTTTGTCGTAGAACCATCACCAGGAACCAAGTCTACATCTTCACTATAGACTTTCTGGCCCCCAGAAGTGTGAGCTACACAGTTCTGTGGTTAATAAATTATACAATAATAGTAGCCCAGGTAGACTAAGACAAGCTTCAAATCCACAATCCTCTGTCTCTGCATTCAGACATTAGCATATAAACTGCATAAACTCAATTTCTGCAGTGCCAGCGAGATCTCCAAGACACTGGACTAAAAAGGATGCGCCAGAGAAAATTGGAATCCTGCAGAGGGAGAAGAGCGTTGCGCTTTACTGCTTGCTTCCTGGCTTTTTCTGTTTCCTCTGCTTCTGTGAACATCGCCTGGCAAAGTGCTTTTCACCTATACAAGAAAACAGAAAATATTGAATCCAGGCTTCAGTTTTTCCAACACTTACTTATGGGGCCAGCTTAACCAACTGGCTGTTCTCTCCTCCATGGTCTGGTTCTCAAGTCACAAGGAGCCCTCCCTTAAATGTCCAAGTTTTGTTAATTTTATTCTTTTCACCAAGGGTTGTAACCATGTCTTGTATTTGCTATTTTCATGAAAGCTTATACCATAGTAATCTATTCAATTGCTTAACTAACTTTATGCCTCATTAAACACTCTTCATATTAAGTTCTCCCTGTTCAAATACTTAATGGCATTCCAGTTTCTCAAGTGGCCCATTGCAGATATATTCAAAAAAAGTGAAACTAAATTGTGAATTCTTCTTCAAATAATTGTCAGATCCATTCTGAAAAGACAAAAATACATAAGGAGGAACTCAATATCATGGTGGGAGACTAGCATGGAAGATAAATAGCTGTCATAAAAAGCCGAAGAGAGATTATTTCTGATTTTTTCTTTGTAATTAAGGAGCAAGTCAATAAAGGAATTAAAATGAATGTGACCTGGAGGGGAGCTGACAACACAGAGAGTGTGGATCTGATGCACCAAAACTCTCCCAGCTCCCACCTTTTCTATGCTATGAAGTTCTCAGAATGATCTTTTATGCAGGCATACAGAATAAAGACTTTATGAGATGTGTAGTGGTGATAATGGAGCCCAGTAAAACCAGTCCTTGTTATGTACTCTTTGTTAAGTTTACTTCAATAACTCAGCTACACTACTTTTCATAGAAAATGGATTAAGGCTGCTTTTTCTAGCTCTATACTGACATATATGGAAATTTGGAAGGGCATAAAGCACAAAAAGTTAGTCATCATCAAACTAGTGATTGCAAAATATAATAAAAAGTAGTTGAGTCAGAGTGACAATGATGAAGACGTATATGTTGGTTCTGATACGGCTTGTAGCTAGATGTCTCCCCAAAACCTCATATAGTCACAGGTGGGGCTTTTTGGAGGTGGCTGGATTTAATGTTTGTGAATATGAATTGAGGCTCTGGACTACTGGGATTAAAGGTATGGATAATTGAAGCCCCCTGCAGGATATGGACAGCACCAATGAAGAAGCTTGTAACCTGGATTGAATATAAAGTGACAAGAAGAAGGCAGACTTCCCACCTTATTTACAACTGCTTACTGCCTTCTGCCTGCCTTGCCATGGGCTGTTTCTCCTCTGAGATGCCCCTCTGCTATGCCACTTTGCCCTGAAGCCAGGCAACTATGCACTGAAACGTCTACTAACTGGGAGCTACGATAAACCAATCCTCCTTTAATGTCAGGTGTTGTGTATTTTGCCTCAGCAGTGGGAAAAGTAATGAAGACAGGCCTATTTGTTATTTTGAGTAAAACATGTATAGAATACGTTTTAATGGATGTCACAGTTCCAACTTATTCAACAGAAAGCATGAATGCTGGCATGGTAGGAAATGTGATCTAAGGGGAAGCATTTATGGCATGAAGGTTCTACCTCCCCAGTGGACCGATGTTGAGCACAACAAGGGGCTGAAGTTGCGAGCTCACACCTTTGCTTGCCATGGGTGACACAGCAAGACGCCCTCACGTCAGACACTAGCCCCCCTACCTGGACCTCCAACCTTCAAGTTATTGTGAGCCAATAACTTTCAGCTTGTTTTACTCCATTTCAAGTATTTTGCTATAGTAGCCAGAAGGAGCTAAGTTAATGAAAAACATCAAGAAAAACTAAAAGAAACTATAGGTGCACATTGATATAATTGTAGAATGGAAATGAATTGTGGAATAAATAAGTCAGAGCATATTAAAGGAAAATGCAATAGATTTAACAACTTTAAAATCTGAAGCAACGTTACCTTAAAAATGATGACAAACAAAAAGATAAACTGAAAATATGAGTCCCAAAAAGCTTCAAACAGTTCCTAAATAAGCAGTTATCATCTACATTGAGTTGCTGAGTGCAGCAGATAAAATAAGGAAAGGGGTTTAATGTAAAACTCATGAAAAGAAACACAATTAGCATTAAATATACACAGAAGTAAAATAAAATCTATCAAATAATAAAATTCATGCATAAATGAGATAATTGATTCTATTGGGCCTAATGGAGAACTTTACATAATTTGTGGAACGATGGGGAAAAAACTTGTTTAAGTACATTCATAAAACAACATATGTATCTTTTAAATTGTTAAAAGTCACATACTTTGTAATGTAGTAATTCTTTTCCTCTAAATTAATCCAATAAGAATGATAAAAGTAGTGAGCAAAATTCCGCAAAAATATGTCTCTGCATCACTTACAATTCTGACATCATGTCTGCATTACACAATTAATTGTGCAGCTGTGATGGCATGAAAAATTAAAGTGATATTTACCTCCAGAGGAAAAACCCAAAATTTCACCTGATCAAGTAGACGTTACAGGGGAGCATGTATCTTATGATGCTGTTTTTAGACATCTTTTACTTTGTCACTATGCACATTGTAATGCAAGGATATATGTCAAAATGAACATTTTGGATGTATAAATTTGGAAGGTTTTGATAATTTCTGTTATTCTACTGTTTTTAAGATGCCTAAAATCAAGCATGGGTTTTTAGAATTTTTATTAAATTATTTTTGAATAAGAGAGATACATAATTTGATTTCCCATGAAAAGACACGTGGCCATTGGCAGGGGTCACATGGCATGAGACAGTCTTTTTGATGTCTAGTGAGATAATGTTAACACATATTATAAGTCCAGAGTTTCAAATGGTTAGAGTTCAACAATGAGTTCTAGATTAATGTTGTTTCACTTCATTTCAAAGTCCTATTTAATATAAAATTATATTACTGTAAGGGACTTTTTCATATATTATTATACATTGTTTTTTTATATTGGCAAATACAAGGTTTTGGAAACAGAAGTGAGTCTAGATTCGTACTCCTAACTATCATTTTTTTCAAATTAATTAAATTATACTAATTTGGTTTTATTTTTAAAATACTTACTTACAAAAATTCCTAATCTCAGGGATCCTCGTTAATAAGGATATTAAACAGCAATACAAAACATCTTGTATAATTGTTACAACATAATAGAAAACAGTTTTAGCATAGCAGTTAATCTAAACAATAATTTCTGAAGTCATTCTAAAGTCTATAGTTAATGTTTACTACTTAGTGTGCAAATATTACTGATCTTTAAATATTGATTTTTATACCAATAAGTGTATTGAGTTTATTAGTTGTGCACTTTTTATAGAGAGTTTGGAGTTCTCCAAGTATAATATATTGTTTATAGGCAAGGACAGTTTGATTTCTTCCTTTCAGATTTCTTTGCCCTTATTTCTGTCTCTTTCATAATTGATCTGGCTAGGAAGCCAGTTAGATGCTGAATACAAAAGATGAAAATGATCATCCAGTATTGTTCTAAATATTAGACATCGTCTTTCAACATTTTTCCCATTTAGTATGATGATGTCAGCTGTGCCTTTGTCGTGCACGCCTGTTAGTGTGCTATGGCGTGCGTACCTACTTCACTGAGACTTTTTATTATGAAGGGATGTTGAATTTTTCTTTGCAAACTATACAGCGACACAAAGCTAAAGCAACTCAGTAGCAACAGGGATAATCTAATCTCAAGTGGCCAAAATGTTTTAACAGGCATTTCCTCAACAGAAGACACCAAATGAGTGCTGGCTGCAAGAAAAATGCTCAGTGTAATAATTATCAGCGAAAACCAAACCAAAGCCACACTGAAATTTTACCTCACTCCAGTTAAAATGACTATTATAAAGCAAATGTTGGTAAGGATATAGAGAAGGACAATTCTAACACAGTATTGGTGAGAATGTAAATTAGTAAAGCACTTATGGAAAATAATACGGAGAGCCTTTAACAATCCTAAAACAGAACCACAATAGGATCCAGCAATCTCACTACTGAGTAGATATCCAAATCAGAATGCAGAACAGATGTCTGCACTCCCACATTTTGGCAACACTATTCACAGTAGCCAAGATGTTAAATCAAAGTGGCCATCAACTAATGAATGGATCACAAAGATGTAGCATTGTATGCACAATGGAATATTGTCCAGTCATTTAAAAAGGATGTAATTATGTCATTTGGGACAACATGTATTCACATTGAAATGATGAAGTGAAATAAGCCAGGCATGCAAGGATACATCTCACATGATCTCACTCAGATGCAGAATATGAAAATGTGGTTCTCACAGAACTGGAAGAAAAAACAGTTGTTAGCAGATTCTGGGTGGAGAGAGAAAAAGGAAGGATGCGGGAAGCACAAAGCCTCCACTAGGCAGGAGAAAATTCTGGTGTCTGTGTGTTGCACAGTAGCTTGGCCACCATCAATAGCCATGTATCAAGGGATCAGGGAGATGGCTCAGTGGAATAAGCGCTTCCCTGGCAAGCAAGCACAAGGGCCTGAGTTCAATCCCTGGTTCTGAAAAAAAAAAAAAAAAAAAAAAGCCATGTATCGTATACCTCTAACTTGCAAGAACAGGGGGTTTGAAATTACCACAAAGAAACAATAAATAACTGAGGTGATGGGTAGGCTGATTACTTCAGTTTGATCACTATATAATATAGATAAGCACCCCAACAGCCATTGTGGCTTACACATATGTACAAATATTATGAACCAATTAAACTTTTAAATTCAATTTTAAAAGTTTATGTTTATAATTTAAGCTTGAGGAAATTGGTCTGGGAGACATTAAGGCACTTGTTAACATCACAATCTGAGACACGTGGTACGGATTAAATTATTATTGCCAGCAACTGTGGATTGAAGAGGGCACCTAGAACTGCACACCCTGCTCCTTGCCTGTGAGCATGGCGCGTGCCCCCTGGCAGGATCTGCAAAGCCACCGCTGCGGCAGCTGCCGCCTTGGTGAGCACGGCACAGGGTGCCCAGAAGAGGGAGACTGCCCCCCTCTAGCCGATGTCCGTGCAAAACACTGGAAACTGCACCAGGTGTGGCTGCAAATCATTTACTTATTTCCTACGTGCTCTCCACAAGGAATGCCTGATTGTAATGGTCACTCTTACTCCCCTAGGAAAAATAAATGAGGGGTGTAGAAAGGGGCCAAAATACTCTCTGCCATCTGTTCCTTCTTAAAGCACATGAATTGGCAAAGAATCTCGGAACAGGAAGAAACAAGAACCATGAAAACTTACATTTGGCTTTTAAAAACTGGAAGTCCACAAAGGGCTTCTCATTCCAAATCTCAAGACTTCTGCCACATCATAGTGCCTGGGCCGGAAACGCCTAAGTGCTGTAGCAGTCCTCCAGTGCAGGAGTATGCACAGCTGACTTAACAGCTAGCTAATGATCAGAGAAAGCATGATCTTAAAAATATGTACTGTGCCTGGGAGATAGCTCCGCAGCCTAAGTGTCAGGGTTCTATCCCCGGTATCACATGGTGTTGGGCCTGCACCAAGCAGGCCACAGAAACTGGGAGTGGTGATGCACGCCTGTAATCCCAGTGCTGGAGAGGCTGCAAACAGGAGGATCGCTATGAGTCTGAGCTGCGTAGCAGGAACCTGTCCCAAATAAATAAATAAATCTTTTAAAAATGTATGTACTAACATCCTTTGAAAAAGAAATAAATTTTGAGTGAAACTTTAGTTTCCTATGGTGTGACTGTATTTTTGTAAGCATTTTATTACTACGTTGAAGTTGGCACAAAGTTTGCTACCAATTTAATGTGAAACCCTATCTTTTGGTTCAAAAATATGAAAAGGGAGGGACCAGCGAGATAGCTCAAGAGCCAGTTAGATAGCTCAGTGAAATAACCCCTTAGGCAAGAGCAGGGACCAGATTCAATCAGGGTATACTGCATGCCACACCTGCCCACCACCTGGCAGGCAGAGCCAGCCACCCAAACTGGGTGTGGTGGCACGTGCTCGCAATCCCAGCCCTGGGGAGGCTGAAAACAGGAGGATCACTAGGGGTCCCAGCTGCATAGTGAGACCCCGCACCAAGAACAAAAATTTAAAAAATAAATAAAAAAGGAAGGAAGAGAGAAAAGAGAGAGGGAGATTTAACATACATGCTGCACAGATGACAAACCACTGTGGCTAAGATTACGCATTTTGGTTAAGTTTCTTTATTCTCTGTCTTCCCAAATTTGCTCCAACATAGTATTATAATTACAATGTTCCTCAGTTTTTCAGTTCCATTTCAAATTGCAGTATTCTCATAGAGGATAATTATTGTTTGCTGTGTTTTGTTAAATTGGGGAGAAAACATTATTACAAAATGATACATAATATTTCACAAAATTTAATAATACAATCATAATTTTCATTTTTGCTATTTAGTGTTATGGGGTGCCTATAAAGTGCCTGACCACTGTCAATTTTCTACTTTCTGTATCAAATCTTAATTCCAAATTATAGTTCTTTAGTGCTCAAAATGATTATAGAAATAGAAATAGCATGCATTACTTAGAGAAAATCTGTCCTTCATTTAAAGTTATATACAGCACATTTTCTTTTTCCCAGATATATGGATGTTTACTTAAAGATGGAATTGTGTCTCAGTCATTTTTATGACCAGCTTTTAAAAGCATTTGCATTACATACTCAAATATTTTTGAAACCAGATTTTGAAAATTCTTAAAGCTAGTTTTCTCTCATCTCAGCTTTCTTCTTTAAAGAACAAAATTAAACTAAAAATATAAAAGTCTATGTAATAATCAACTTGAAATATGTAAGCTGTGGTCGTGAATGCAAGGAAAGTTTTATTACTATGTTTCCTGAACATTTTATACAAAGCCAAGCACAGATGTACACAGTTCCTCAGAAAAGTCTGAAGTATTATGATATTATATGACCAGGCTAAAAAAAAAAAAAAAAAACAAAAACCCATTTTACTCCACACTGTTGAAACAAGAGTTGTGTTGAGAGAGGAGAGAGAGAGAGAGAGAGAGAGAGAGAGAGAGAGAGAGAGAGAGAGAGAGAAGCTAAATGGAAAGTCTCATCAAGTCAACTCTGCTACGGCGCCATAAAATCTTCTTAGGCTTCTGGAGTTATATATTAAGGTATATAAGAAAATGCACATTTTAAACACTGATCAGATCATTGCAACATCTTTGAGGGACACTGGAAATGTAACAAATGGTGGCTGAAAGGTTTGCCTGTGTCAATGTCAACTTTAATCATTAGGTGAAGCGTGCATTGGTTGGCTGTATCTAAGTGATTATAATCTAACAAAGAAATTAATGCAGAAAAGAGAAAGTCATGCAACAAATCAGCACTTTTGAAAACCTCATAATCTATTAGGCATTCCTTAATGCATTGTCAATGTCATACCAGGATTAATGCGCACACATGATTCCTTAGCTCATGTTTTTTTCTCTAATCATTAAGAGGCTTTACATCTTTTTCTTCATGTATTTAGTACAGGGAAGAGGTCTTACATCTTGCTTTTAAGTCTATTAGTGTTTATCTGTACATTTTAAAGTGTTTTATGTATGTATTTACCTAATATCCATAATAAAGAAGCAATAATCATTCCCCTATTTTAATATTAAAATCTTTCTCTCAATTCCAATTGTTTCCTTATATTTTGTCATTGTTTTTGTTAGAAAATGTCAATAAATGAGCTTCATAAATTATTAATTTACTATATGTAATTCATAAATTATTAATTTACTATATGTAAATGTAGTAAATGTATAGTAATTAAATATTTACTATATTTAATTACTATATGCCTTTATTTTTATGGATTACTAGACATCTGCATTAATTTTAGTAACATTCACAACTTTTAGTTGTAAATTTAAGTTTTACTGGCCTTTTAGTCCATTTCCTTTCATTATTTTATACTTTCTCTACCAGCATTATTTAGCAAGCACTTTTTTAATTTCTTCTTCCCCAGGGAGAATGGATAAATGGTGCTCATTCTCATTTCTTATTTTCCTGAAAATATCAATTACCCTCACGCATGAAGGATAGCTCGATCATTTCTTCAAGTGGTATTAGCTGGTCTTCCAAGCTTTAGCAATACTCTTCTAAGGAACCATGTGACAATCTGATATTCATGTATTCCTTCTTTTATATACAATCATTTTATTACTTGGATGATGTCGTCATCTTGAACTTGTTACAATCTCTCAAGCTGCCCAAAGACTTTATTTTCCGCACATCTTTCTCCCTAGTGTCCTGCTTGGTCACCACACTTTTCCAGGTAGCAGAGATACAATCTCCTCATTAAATCATGGCATTTTCAACAAGCCTTTTCTATTGCTTTCCTTTATTTAAAAATTATCTGAAGTTGCATCTTAGCTGTGGTATTTGTTAGCTTTGTGACTTTGAGCACATTGCTGTGGCTTCTTTATGTGTAAAACAGTATAATGCCGACATCATGAAATTATTCTGAAGGTTAAATCAGATGATAGAAGCAAGGTACCTTATTAATACAAAATAAACACCATGGCTATAGACAGTAAATGCCATATATGATTATTGTTGCTAGTCCTACCTATGGTAATATAATATCTGGCTACTAAAAGGATAGAAAAATAAGTTATTGTAACAAAGTCTTACTTGTTTAATAAAACTTAGTCATCTTACCAGAGAAAGAAAAATGAGATTTAGACCAGATTGATATAACTAAAATACTTAGTGCTGTGTGATATGATGGATTTTACTTTTCTTCATTTTGTTTTTATGAGATAGGATTCTAAACACCGTACTTGACAATATGCAATGACAAGACTTTGAAAACATATAGGCTGTGATGTAAACCACATGATATTTCAACTTAAAGAATAGAAGTTAACAGGGTGTCTCCTCCTATTCTGAGTCATTCACAAAGAGAAGGAGCTTTGTGCTTCTGCAGTAAAGTACATCATGTCTACATGACTTTTCCTGGCAAGATTCCACTGCACAAATCTATTAGCTATTTCAAAATTATATGGATATTGACCCAGAATTTATTTCAGAGAATTGAGCATATTCTCAGGTTTTAGAGAATCTCACTTTCTCCAGATCTTAAGGATATTTTTATATAAGTCTTCAGGGGATAAAACGGATCTCTAAGAAATCTCAGTTCAAAATTACCTCATCTAAAAGAAATCCCACTGCCATGTGTTTGCTTGGCCTAGATTTCATTCACTGAGGTTTCCTCCTTAGAGAAACAAAACTCAGAATAGAGTGAGTGCCAACATTGAATGCCGATGCCCTGTGTCAATTTTTAATCAGCTCTTGTAAATAACATTGAACAGGCTGTTGCTTTATAACTTTAAAGTCATAGATAGCGACATGATTTGTAAATACTTAGTCTCTGCTTTCTTTGTGGAAAATTAGTGCCTTCTTTTTTATTTACAGAAGTTCAAAGATGACTTCATGTCCACAGTCCAGTTTTGCATAGTTAAAATACACTGGATTGTTGTTGTTGTTGTTGTTACTGCTGCTGTTTTCCTGTTATCTTTGAAGACCTGTAAGGGCTAGGGATATAGCTTGATGGCACAGCACCTACATGGCAAACACAAGGTCCTGAGTTCAATTTCTGATATCAAATATAGAAAAGATTTGTTTACTTTCTTGTCCATTTGTGAAAATTAGACATTATTGAAAAAAATGGAAGGTATTTAATGAGATAGTATATGTGACAGTAGAGGCCTTGGCCTGTGGTATACACGCAGTGTTCAATTAGAATGAAAGAGAGCGTGGGAAGAGAATGTAAGACTGAAGCATTGGGAGTTTGAAGTAATGCAAGACTATTACTTCTACTTGAAACTAAAATGATATTGGAAAATTTGAAGAGTGAAACTATAAAACCTGACTTGGGCTTTAATCAATGTAATTATTTAAAATATAACCACATAATTTTTTTTTAAATTTTGAAAACTTGGACAGTATCAGCCTTGAAAGTCATATTTTTGAAAATCAGTTAATGCTGGACTGAAGTTTACAAATAATGTGCTATCCTAGAAGAGGCTATATAGATTATTATGGTTACAATGATTATGTAGTAAAATTAAATGCTATATTGTATTCCAAACCAAATAACTACTCCCTGACAGAGTTAGAATGAATACTGGGGTCTTTTGTCTCCTGATCTGATAACCGCCTTCCCAGATCTGGTAGTCCAACCAGCAATAGGTCCCATCCCTATCTCCAAGGGAGATGAAGCTTCATGGATGGTTTCGGCCTATGTTCCAACCTCCCCTTCAGATGCTGAGCCTGAAGTGTATGTGGTATCTTTGTGAAGAGTATATTATATAATTGTTTCCAATCAACACGGAAAAATGTTCAAGAAAAACAAGGAAGTGAAATTGCAATGCAAATCATACATGTGGACCTGTATAGTTAGCATAGTTGTCAAAGACAAAAATTAAGTATTTCTTGTCTACCAAAGTATTTTAAGTGACTTGATTTAAAGCTCTTTTGTACTGCTCACAACAATATAAAAACAGATCTTGGGTGACTCCATTTTATAGGTATAAAAACTGATACACGAGATAGTGTGGTGGCATGTGCCTATAATCCCAGCACTTGGGAGGCTGAAAACAGGAGAATCACTACAAGTCCAATGTGTATAGTGAGACCTTGTAGACCCTGTACTAAATACAGTTTTAAAAAACTGATAAAAAAAAAAACCCTGATACAGAAGATAGGGTTAACTTCTGCAAGTCATATAGCCATTAAATAACAGAGTTGAGGTTGAATAAAGGTAAACCTACCTGCAGAGTGTGTGTTCTTAACTAAATTAAAAATTTCCAGTACTAGTTCATAATGATGAGTCCATATTTTGCAGTGAGATTGGAGTTGGGGCAATGCCCTGTAAACTAATCTCTAAATCTTTCCTTTGCTGGAGCAATTTTCCTATCTGTCATCTGCAAAAGCCCAAGACTTTTCTTGGACTACTCCTTTCTCCTTATAATTCCAGGCCATAAATATGCTAAACTTTTTACAATAGAATTATCAAGTAGGAAATTTTGGTTGAAAGTGATGGCACACCATCCTAACCTCTGAGCAGCTTTTAAAAGTATATATCGTCCAGTTTTAAGTCTCCAATTTATTACTAAAAAGGTCAGTACAGCTTTCTTTGGATGTTCTTTTATGATTTATACAAAACTCTATTCTTTCAGGTTTTCTATTTCCTTTCTTACTAAGAAAATTTGCCCAAAGAAGATGGAAGTAGCGTGATTAGAAGCTTTCATAGCTTTACATTTTGGAATGTCAGTCTACTTCTTAGTTTGTGGAGTCCGCTAACGAAGATTCTTGTATTTTTTAAAATCAAACTTTCCTAAATTCTTTGGTGTATAAGAAAATAAATGCAAAAAAAAAAAAAAAACATGTGTTGTGGAGAGGACACGTAATGACATAAAATAATTTGGTATTTGCTAACTAAGATAACTTAAAACATAATGTGTATTTTACTTTTAAAGAACCCAGGGGTCAAAAACATGCCTTTCAACTGTATTAATTATTATTTCTTGAACAGCCTAGAAGACAAATTCAGTGGAATAATTTGTTTAATGATTCATGTGTAGGCTGTAATTCATTAACACCAAAGTTTCCAGTAACTTACCTGGACACTTTCTCTTTATCCTCTACAGTATTTTAGACACACTTACATTGAAAGCATCTTCTCATGCTTTTTAATAAGGATCAAATGCAAAGAAGTAAGCAATCTCCTCTGATCCTCAGTGAAATTCTTTCTAATTGCATTTTGAAACTAACTACGAATGAAAGGTGAAAATGAATGCAGAGCTCTGGAGACAAACAAAAAGCAAGATGAGGGAAATTCATCTAAGGAAGTACGGAAGAGATGAAAAGTAAGTGCATATAACCCACTGTAATGGGTTATATGCATAAAATATTACAGAGTAGAAAGTGAAACATTTTTTTAACAACAGAATTGAGTAATAGTTGATGTAATATAGACTAATGCAGACAGAGAAGGAAATGCATTTATTTTTAAATATTTTTTTCTTTCCTTTTTTTGTTTATTTATGAAGCTACAACAGAGAGAGTTGCCAGCACTGCTTGCTGACTGGAAGTGGCCGTGGGAGCCATTGAGCTGGTATATTCCACAATAACAGACAGTGGTGGGGAGCAACCCTGTGAGGGGAGACGAGCGATGAAAGCACAGGAAGATGTGAGAGCCATTCAAAGACATCAGGGCTGTTTGCAGCAAACCACAACTCTGCAAAGCCAACTGGTGACCCATTAGATTATCTCCAAGGTAAGTCAGAACATTTCTGCAAAAGCATGAACTCAAGGAAAGTAATAAGGGAGTTTCCAGAAACTCCACTTGTTTTAAGAGACATTTTATAGCAGCTCTAAAATGTTATTTTATATGTAAAAGTTATGTTTTCTCTTATTTAATTCATTATGTTTTCTGTTCTCTGTTCATATTTTACAAGCAAATTTTAATAAATTATATATTTTTGTTATGTATTGGTTGCAGTGTCTCACTGTGCCTCTCAGACTCATGGTGATTCTCCTGTTTTCAGTCTCCCCAGTGCTGGTTTTACAAGCATGCACCACCATGCCTGGACTCGGTGGCAGTGCCAGGGATCAAACCCTAGCCTCTGCACTTTCCTGAAAGAAAAAGGAAGGGAAAGACAAAGAAAAGAAAAAATGTTTGAAAAGATCAAAGAAGAAATGAGCAAGCAAAGCCATGAGAGTCAGTAGCATAAAGAGGTTGTAAATAAACAGATGAAGGATCCAATAAATTAAGTCTTTATTGAACGTAAAATAGGCACAAGCAAAACATTGACTACATCGAAGAAGACAGTGGAATATATGAATGACCACTTTTGCATAGAATTAAAGATTATGAAATGAAATCAAGCAGACATCCTAGATATGAAAAATTTAACTGAATATATGGGCAGTGAAAATAATCAATTGAGAAGCGACTTTCAGAACTGGAAGACAACATCAACTTACTTGATTGTGTATAAAGTGATACCCAGAAACAAGATAACATAGGAGCTAGATATAATAGCTGCTAGTTGAGTAAAAATAAAACAAAACCCCTAAAATTTTAGAAATTATGGAAAGTTTCAAAGATAATGCAAAATCTATGAAACTTATCTACTGAAATCATATTGGGAAAATTTCTAAATCAAGAAAAATTATTCAATATCTGGATAAACAAGGCATATAGAACCCCAAATAACCAATGAGCAGAAAAAAAAAACCTTCATGGTATGTCACGGTCAAAAATCCTAGACTTGGTCAACAATTTCTGACATTGCCAGTGAAGCGGAAGCCCCAGTACTATTATGGACTACTGGACTCTTTTAGAATATTTTGCTGAGTTAACACACCTATAATATTCAAATAACGGAACTTAACAAAAAAAAGGAGATACAGATGAATGTCCATTTTGTATCTGTGTATTCAAAATGGTTAGGCTAGATATATAGTTACATTCTCTTAATGAATAGAGTGATTTGTTCTAATAGTGTTTGTAAATAGGATATCATGTCCGCATCTTGTACAGCAATTAACCACTAGGAAGAATGTATGCAATGTGTGAATTATTGAAACTGTCCTACCAATTTGGTTTGAAACTGTCTCATTGCTATTTGTTTCTCAATAAAATTATGGAAAAAAATAAATAAATATAGTAGGTGCAAAAAAATAAATAAATAAATGAGGGAAGATTCCAGGAAAAAAAAAAAAAAACTAAAACTTCTTCTAGCACCTCATCAGAATATTTGGTATTGAGTCAATTTTATAAAACATGTTTATCAAAATGCAATAAAACAAGACAGAGCCAAAAGCATTAAAAATTGCCTATTTCATAATAATGAAAGAAATGAAAAATAAAACAAAAATGCTATTTTTCTCTTACATTAATAATGACTTGAGGGGTTGGGGAGATGGCTCTGTGGAATAAGCGGTTCCCTGGCAAGTGCAAGGGCCTGAGTTCAATCCCCAGTTCTGAAAAAAAAAAAAAAAAAAGTGACTTGAAATTTTTGTAATACCTAAGGTTAGCAAAAGTGAAAAAATGGGAACTCTGACTTAGCTATGGGCCTTACTATAGTATAAGGTTTCTAGAAGCAAAAAAATTCCTATGGTTCATGTCCTTAACCTTGTCATTCAACTTTAAGAAATTATCTTAAGGAAATAACTTTGAATATACACAATAATTTGCTTAAAGTAAAATCCCTGCATTGTTTTCAACAACAAATAGTTTAAAAACTAAGATGTGTAACTATAAGGGATTGATTCAGTAAAAGATATTATATCTACAAAATTAATAAATAAATAAAAAAAAGAAAAGCTCCCTGTTCCTTCCCATTTACCTAAGAACAAGACACAAATTACAAATTGGTTTCGCTTCCATTTTCTACAAGAAAGACTAAGTGTTGTAGTCACCAAATGCAACTTTAGACACTTGACATCCTGGAGATGATACTAGAGAAAGTTACTGAACATACTTTATCTACAGTTTTCAATTCATTCGTGTCCCACGATTTGTTGCCCAGTGAGCCAAGATCCTTTCTTATCACTTCTATGAAAATGTAATATTTTTTATTAAAGATGTTATGTTTTTTTTCTAAAAAAAAATCCTAGACTTAAAGACAATGAGAAAATTCTAAATGCTGTTAGAGAAAAACATCAAGTGACCTATTAAAAAAGTCTAAGAAAATAACAGCAGATTTCCCAACATATTTTTTTTATTTTTTTATCCCTCTCTCCTTCCTTCAACTTCTGTTCCCCTCCTTATTTATAAAAGCTTTGTATAGATTTTTTCCTTTTATTCTATTTTTTCTGGTCCATTCCTTCCTGTCTTCCTTGCCCCCTCCCTTGTTCCCCTTCCCATTTGAACACTGGATTCCCATTTCCCAATATCCATTACACATTTTGGTCCTCACACTTTCAGTTGCTCATACAAAAGAATCAATGCAGTATTTAAACTTGTGTGTCTGATTTACTCCACTTAAGCATGTAGTCTCAAGATGCATTCATCTGCCTAGAAATGTCTCAAGCTTATCTTTTTCACGGTAGGCTAATACTCAACGATATTAAAAACACACACAAACATCTTCCTTATCTATTCATTGGTTAATGGGTATTTGGACTGTTCCCAAATTTCACTACTACGAACTGTGCCACTATAAACATAAGTGTGCTTATATCTCCATTACCACAAATCTTGGAGATCAAGAGAGCTTGGTGCAAAGCTACTCAAATCCTAAAAAAAAAAAACAAATGTCAGTACAGGCTCTGGCCTACAAAAATACCTTTCAGAATGGATGGATAAATAAAGACTATCCACGGCAAAGAGAACATAACTAATTTAATTATCAACAATCCAGAACTGCAGGAATTATTTAAGGTACTCTTAGATGGAGATTTTAAAGCCAATATCAGCAATAGTTCAAAAGAAAGGTGCATCTAACTGGGAGAGTAAACAAATAGAAAAGATGAAAGAATTGGAACTAGACAAAAAATGCAAAGAAATAAGTTACTACTTCACTTTCAATAATTACACTGAATGTCAATGGTCTTAACACTTCAATCAAAAGAAACAAATTGGTAGATTATACAAAAAACAAAACAACCATATGTTGCCTCTAAGAGTTATACCTCATCTTGAAAAGAAAAAAATACAGACACTAAAAAAAGATAGAATCTAATATTCCTGCAAGAAGAGGCTGAAAGCAAACAAGAGTAGTGACTGTTAGTTAGAGAAAAAGTAGACTTCAAGTCAAAACAAAGGGACAAATAAGGTAATTATGTACTAGTAAAGGGAACAGTTCAATAGCAGCCGATGCATATGAAGTAACACAATACAATTACAAATACGTAACATAACAATATCTCAAAGTCCTAGAAAGTCAAGACAAATACAAATTAAAGATTAGTACAAGGAAATAAATTATGGAGAGCAGAGCAGAAATAAATGAAATTGAGGTGAAAGAAAAATAGTACAAAGGATCAGTGACTAAAGTATTTATTCTTTGAAAGGATGAATAGACTGATAAACCTTAGCCAAAAATATAAAAAAAGATTCATATCTGTGCAATTAGAAATGAATCAGGGCAAAGTCACCCTGAACACTGCGAAAGCCCAGAACATTACAAAAGCTATTTCAAAAACACATCCCAATAAATGTGAGACTCAAAGAAACAGATAGCTTCCTAGACAAATATCAATTACTTAAATTGAGCCAAGAAGATATAAATACCCTGGATAAATCAATAAAAGGCAATGATATAAAAGTAGTAATAAAAATACCTACAATTAAGAGAAAGCCTAGGATCCAAGAAATTCACACCAAAATTTACCACAACCTTAGGGAAGAACTAATACCAACATTCCTTAAACTACATTAAATTGAAAGGGAAGGGACACTGACAAACTTATTCTTTAAAGAGTTCATGAACCAAAATCAAAACGCAAGGTTAACACTTGAAAGAACAACTGGGACCTCCTTTTATTGAGAAGTTTTTGTACGTCAAAAGAAATTGTCAACAAAGTGAAAAGACAAACCACAAATTTCAAAAAAAAAAACTTATCTAATAAGCATTCAGACAAAGGTTTGCTCTCTAGAATTTATAAAGAACTAAAAAACACTAAGGCCACTAAATTTAAAGACCCAGTCCAGAAATGGGCACCTGAGATATACACACACTTCTCAGAGGACGAAATTAAAGAATCAAATAAATATATGAAAAATGCTTCACATCACTAGCCATCCGTGAAATGCAAATTAAACTAACATTGAGGTACCATCTCACCCCTGAAAGAATAGCTCTCATAAAGAAATCAACCAACAACAAATGTTGGAGAGGCTGTAGGGAAAAAGGAACCCTTCTCCACTGCTGGTGGGAAAGTAGACTGATGCAACCATTATGGAAATCAATGTGGAGACTCCTTAGAAAAATAGGACTGGAAATCTGATTCAAACCAGCTATCTCGCTACTAGGAATTTTCCCAGAGGAACTGAAAACGTCACATCATAGTTACAGATGTGTACCTATATTTATAGTAGCACAATTTGTAATAGCCAAATCTTGGAAACAACTAAGACACCAGTCACCTGAGGAATGGATGAAAAAGATGTGGTATTTTTATACAATGGATTATTACTCAGCTATAAAGAATGATAAACTCGAAGCCTTTATATTCAAGTGGATGCCACTTAAAGATAATAGTCATAAGTGAAATAAACAGACACACATGTTTAAATATGCTATAGTCTCCCTAGTGTAAAAGATCAAAAGAAGAAATAGAAATAGAAAGGTATGACATAATTAAAAGGAAAGCGAGAACTTCATGATTAGCCAATAAAGAGAGGGAAGGGAGAAAAGCTAGGAAACATGGCAGAGGCAAAGCCATACAGTTATATGCATAAGATGGTTAAGGCAATGATCCTGAGAATGTTCAGTGGGTTTTTGAAACTAGCAATTAATTGGTAGGATTCTCAACCTGACTATATATGATGATACCTGTGAACTAAGCAACTGCACTGAAGATAGCAATGTATAATACTAGGGTCATCTTGGAATGTCTGTCATTCTGGTCTTCTAAGTATGTATGTACTGCTTGTCATGTCATACCAATTATTGCCATACTGTCTCTCAAGTAAATGTTTATTTAAAATAAAAAAGGTAATAAATGAAAAATAGTAAGAAGAAAAAAAAGTCATAGGACTGTCTTGCTACAATGCTGTATATGATTAGATTCTAAATTTCTGTGTAAAATATGTAATTGTTTATTCCTTTTTAATTTTTTTATTTTTTAAAATTCTTTTCTTCTTATTCTGTAAGGACTTAAAGTTTAACATATCAATACATGATGGAAAACACTTGTTCTATGTTATGTCTAAGATGTTTGATAATCAGACAGATAGTGAGGTTAAGCTCAACTGCCTATGTTGTAGGGTAATAATAATAAGCTTCTCTTCTGGAGAGTTAACAACTTAAGTTTGCAGACCAAAAATTAGAGAACAAGAAGGGCTGCAAGGATAGCCAACATTTTAGCCCTAGCCTTTCAAGATCAGTGAAGACTCAGGACATAGGAGAACCTGTACTGTAACATCATGTAACTCAGTTGTGCCCCAAATTTTCTGATCAATATTATGGAGTCACAGAGGATTGTAATCATTGATGTATAGTGTGCCTAAGGAAAGTCACATGGAAAGAAAATATTCTCTCAGGCTTTCACAGAGAGCAAATTGGTCAGGCAACAGCCGTGACTCATCCACATGGCTGACACTGACAAAGGACCTACAAACTGCAGTATAGGGTTTCAGGATAAATCCTGAGGGGATTTGACTGCCCTTGTCAGATACAAAAGGTATATTTCTTGTTATATAGGTCTTGCTTCATCTTGGTCTTAACCATCCAGCAGGAAAGTATGAAAATGAAGTATAAAAAGTAAAGCCACATTAATATGCTGAGCTGTAAAAGGCTCAAATCAACAACTTCTCACATTGCCAGTCTTGTGGATAACCCACTACTGCTATGGACTACTGGACTATATTGACATATTTTGCCAAATTCATGTACCTGCAATATTTAAATGACTATGGAATACCCTTCTCCTACCAACTAAGCAAAAAAAGGGGAAACAAATGAATGACCATTTCATATCTGTATATTCAAAACAGTTAGGATAGATATATAACTACTTTCTCTTAATTTAATGACTAGAAAGATTTGTACTGACAGTGTATGTGGACAGGATATCATTTCTGCATCTTGTACTGTGAATAACCACTAAGAAAACAATATACAACGTATTAATTATTGAAACTGTCCTACTAATCGGTTTTGAAACTGTCTCATTGCTATTTGTTTCTCAATAAAATTATTACAAAAACTTTATTCTTTGAAGCCAACATTAATCTGATAGTAAAATCAGACAAGGACTGAAATTTAAAAAAAAGAGAGAGAGAGAGAGAGAGAGAGAAAATTGAAGACCAATCTCTTAATGAATATAGATGGAAAAATTCTTAACAAGGTAAATGCAAATACAATGCAAAAAGCCTTTGAATAAATCATACATCACGACCAAGTCAGCTTAATCCTAGAGGTACAAGGATGGATCAGCATATGTAAATCAGTAAATTTAATATGCCATAGAAATAGAATAAAAATCCCATGATCATCTCAATAGATGCAGAAAAAGTCTTTAATAAAATCTAATAACCATTAAATGATCCAAAACCCTTATGAAAATAGATATAGAAATACCTAGCCATAAACTAACAACCAACAGCATTTCTAAATGGGAAAAACAATTGAAAAAAGTCCCTTTAAAATCTGGAAAAAGCCAATGATATTTACTCTTAGCAGTCTTGTTCAGCATAGTACTCAAAACTTAGAGCAGTCAGGCAAGTGAATGCAATAAAATGAATACAAATATGAAAGGAAGATGTCAAGCTATCCTTATTTACAGATGACTCATAACTGCTAAATACACTCTGCTCTACAGATGAGAAAAACTCCACCAGATGACTCATAACTAATAAATACATTCAGTAAAGTGGCTGGATACAAAATCAACCCAAAAATCAATAGTATTCCTCAACCCAAATGAACTACTTAGAAAGAAATCAGGAGCACAATCCCATTCACAGTAGCCTCCCAGAAAAATAAAACCCCTAGGAATTAAAGTAAGCAACAAATTGAAAGACTACGAAAGCAATATACTCTGAAAACAGTTTGATATTCTCTAAAGAGAATATTAGAAAATGGAAAGGCATCCCCTTTCCCTATATCATCAGAAAAATATTTTTCAAATGGACATATCAGCAAGAGTGATATATAGATTTAATGAAAGTCTAATGAAGACATCATTCATATTCTTCACGGAACCAGAAAAAGATTTCAAAATTAATATGAAATTAGAAGAGACTCAGATCAGCAAAAGCAATCCTGAACCACAAGAGTAGAGAATAAGGCAACACAACCTCAGAACTCAAGTTATATTGTATAACTACAGTGATTTCAAAAACCAAAATAAAACAAAACAATATGGTCCTGGCACAAAACCACATACAAATCACTGGAACAGAACTGAGACTGCAGAAAGAGCCCCAAGCATATTCAACCATCTGAAATCTGACAAAGGGGACAAAAACATATGCTGGAGAAATGATAGCCTGTTTGACAAATGGTGCTGGGAAAACATGTTATCCACATGAAGATATTTCTTGCTTGGAATGAAAATCAAATCAAAACAGTCAAAGACCTAAATATAAAAGTAGAAACACTGAATCTGCTGGAAGATAAAATAGGTAAAATTATGAACACAGGCATGGTCAAGGGCTTCCTAAACAGAACCAAAATTGCCTAGGAAATAATAGAAAAAATCAACAAAAGGTAGTGCATCCAATTAAACAGCTTCTACAGAGCAAAGGAAATGACCCACAGAATGTAGAAACAATCTACAGAACAAGAAAAATTTTGCTAGCTACTTCTTGGA
Source organism: Octodon degus (assembly GCF_000260255.1). Classification (NCBI taxonomy): domain Eukaryota; kingdom Metazoa; phylum Chordata; class Mammalia; order Rodentia; family Octodontidae; genus Octodon; species Octodon degus. The sequence continues at coordinate 3,475,270 of NW_004524718.1, forward strand.
CAGAGGACAAATATCTAGAACATAAAAGAACTCAAAAAATTAGACTCCCCAAAATAAAAGACCCAATCAATAATGGACAATTGAAGTGAATAGAAACTTCTCAAAGAAATGCAAATAGCAATAATTACATGAAAGAAATTTCAACATCTCTGACTACTACACAATGGAATACTGCTTAGTCAGAAAAACTACCACCGGAATCACTTGTATAAAAACAGATGGATATTGAGATTATAATGCTAAATAAATCAAACACGGTCCCTCTTACATGAGAAGCCCTAAATATAACTAGTATAAAAATCAAAATAAAAGAGAAGTGGAAAATAATGGAGGGGTAGACTTTTGGAAATGGAAGGGAATCTGGGAATCTGGGGAGGGGAAGGACCAAAAGATGGTTAAGATGTTACATGTGTCTGTATCAATCCCTCAAGGTGAATGTAATTATTATGAATTACAAGCCTATGCTAACAATAAAAATATAAGGAAAAGAGGGTAAGGGAAGGAGGAAGGAAAGAGGTTGACAGATGCTGGTTGGTTATGACTTTATAAAGGGAAAATTATTTAACATTTGGTCTAATAATTCTTAGGAAAAGAACACTGTGAGGGCTCTAAATGTTAATGGGAGGATGGCTGAGATTTTGACTACCTACTAGAATCAGGATTCAGAGCAAAGGAATGAGCATTGTTTGAGAATAAAGGGGAGGGATTTGAGAAGAAAGCAGTACAGAAGCAGGCGACCCTGGCACAGGAAGAGTAAAAAGAAGGAGCTCCAGGGGCCTGAAAGCAACTTTAGAAAACTTATAACATCGGCTTATCACTTATAACATGTTTTTAAACCTCTAGAGAGGATAAATTAACAGGGACCAGATTTACCCTCCTGCCAGAATGAACTAAAACACTGGAAATAATGACTATAAAAACATGACTTTTAGGTAGTGCAGACAACGATCCCTGAAATAGAAAAGAATCAGCTGTGTATACCGCAGCTATTAACTTCAGAGCCTTTCAAGGTGGCAGATTGAGTGGGGAAATTACAGCTAAACCTCAAAGTCATCACTGGGAGGATGAGAAAACAAGATACCCAGGAAGGCAACTCTAGCACTAATACATCGATCCTGTGTGCATACAAGTCCAGGAATGGCTCTATCCTCTTATTCTCACTGATCAGACTAGAAAAACTTCATCAATTCACAAGGCATCAGGTATTGCACTGAAATGGTGCAACAAAACCACCATTAGATTAAAGGTTGCTCTTGGTCCCCTCTTGAAGAAGATGAGAGAGAAAGAGGAAAGCAAGGACAAGAGCAAGAAAGCATCAGCTCTCACACTGTTTTCATTATAAGGGACAATGTAGAGATTCTTCAAAACACTAAAAATATAGCTATATAGCCACACCATTTGTCGGTTGATATCCAAAGGAAACCAAGTGAGCATTAAAAGATATACTGCAGTCTCACGTTTATCGGGGGCACTGTTCACAATAGCTAAAATACAGAAACAACCTCGCTGAACACGACACACAATTCTACATCCTTGAAAGTGAACATACCCAGGGTAATAATATTCATCCAGAAAGAAGAACAAACTCGCTATCATTTGCAGAAAAATGGATAGAACTAGGAAATATCATGCTGAGTAAAATGCAAAAGGCCATTATGATATATTCTTTCTCATATGTGGGAGCTAGAAATATTGATTTCAAAGTAGAAAAGAACAGTAAATACCAGAGGATAGGAAGGGTAGAGGTTGAGGGGTAGAGGGAGCTTGGTTAATGGGTACCAAACATATATAGAAGGGGTAAGACCTAGTGCTCTATAGCATGATTGTAGGTTACAGTAACCTATTATAAGAGAGAAGCTTGAAAGCTTCAAACAAAAAATGATAAGTCCTATATATATATATATATATATATATATATCAATGTACCCTGTGATTATGTAAAATTACTATGTGCTAATTTTAAAAAATGTAAAATGAACAAATATTTTCAAAAACAATTATTGTAATTTTTTAAAACTGCAAAGCAAGTATATTCAGACTGTCTAAGTGGAACTCTGGGGAAGTGTTTAAAAGGTCCATATCACACGTACAAAGAAGAGAAAGTCTGTGAGAGGGCAGAGCACTGCACAGGTGGGCAGCAGAGCAGTCTCTGCAGCAGTGATTAGTGGCCTTCAAGACAGCAACAGCAGCTATCCAAAACAGCAACCCGAAAGAAAAAGGACTGGAAGAAACAATGAATGAAAACATCAGTGAGCTTCGGAACAACTTCCAGTGGCCTGAGTTACACATAATTCAATCCCCAAAGGAAGGAGAGGATGAAGATAGAAAAAAAGGGTGGGTAGATAGATAGATAGATAGATAGATAGATAGATGACCTAAAATGTTGGAAATTAAATGAAAAAATAATCCTTACATCTTGGAAAGCTCAGGAAATCTCAAGCCCTAAAACAATAAAGGCTACACCAATACACATCAAAATCAAATTGCTTTAGAAGCAGATATGAAAAGAATCCCGAGAAGCCGCCAGGGACCCACATCTGACTCACAGATTCATATCAGAACAGGGCAAGCCAGAAGGTAGTGGGGCAGCGTCTTCGCAGCACAAAAAGAGACCGCAAGTCAACTAAATTTGATACTCGGTAAAGACAATTTCCCCAAAATGATAATAATAAAGACTTTTCTGACTTCTCCAGACACAAAAAGCATAACAGCACACCAGCACTGTAGCATTCTATTTTCTCCAGACAAAAAAAACATGATGCTAGGAGAAAATCTGGACCCATGTGGAGAAATGAACAGCCCCAAAAATAATAAAAGGTTAAAAATTTTTAAGACAGGTAGCTATTTTTTAAAAAGTAATTGAATGTCAAGAATAAAAATGATAATCTATTTAAAGGTATATATGTAGATGTAATATACATATATATGTATACATCTTTGTAATATACATATGTAATATATATACCATTTAAAAGTATATATCTTCTGCCTACACTGATTCACCCTCTATATCTTTATTGTGCTCTTCTCTGTGTTATATGTATCACATATTTTAGTGGAAAAATTAAATCAAAAGAAAAAATAGCAGTTTTATATTCATCTGTCTTTATTGAGGATCCAGGGATAGGTGAGCAGGCTTTGTACTATGTGGTCCTACTGGTAGTCACAAACAGTAAAACAACTGTTGCTTTTTCTTGTACTGGATTATTGAAGCATAGCTGTCATGCAAAAAATATAGACACAGTGTGCCATTTATGAGATTTGGTGTGTACAGCCATGCCAGCTCCATCCCACAATACAATGAGTGCGTTCACAGGTGGGTCTGGATACGTGGGAGTCCAGCGGTGCTCCTTTCAGTTGACCTGCAAATGTACAGAAAACAGAACATAGACTTGGTCTTTTCCAAATTGTTCCAAATGTTGTAGTTTGGTTTTTTTTTTTTTTTTTTCCCAAGGGGAATGAAACAATACAGGACATATTTTATAAATTATTTTATAATGAATCACCCAAAGAAATCATAGGAGTATACAAAGAGTATAGGAAATCCATCCACACACTAAAGACAAAAGTCTCCAGCAGGGGACCTGAATCCCACAATAATGTTCTTCATGAGTCCAGCTGGAGACCTAGAGCTCATAACAGTGCCTCCTACAAGACCAACTGGAGGCCGAGAGCTTGCCTGACACTGTCTTATGCAGGGCTATTTCACAGATCTGTGCTGGCAAGGCCTAAAAGTTAGTGGTGAAAGCTTTTTTTTTTTAAGGAGTCTGAAGGATCTGAACTCAAGAAAGGAAGCTCAAGGTAAGAATCAGGGTTCCCTGCAAAGTACTGCAGCCATTCTCAGCAACAATGAGGTCCCAAGCTCTTCCAATGATGAGGAAAGCTGAGATTCCATCAGGAAAGCCAACATGACAAACTTCCCCTGAACCCTTAGCTGTGCATCATTTCCCCTCTGGAGCCAGGAAGCAATGCTCAAGGTGAGGACATCATATCATACTGATATATGTGCACCTATGTCTATAGCAGCCCAATTGGTGATAGCCAAATCTTGGAAACAACCAAGATGCCCATCACCTGAGCAATGGATGAAAAAGTTGTATTTTTATACAATGGAGTATTACTCAGCTATACAGAATGATAAACTTGAAGCCTTTATATTCAAGTGGATGCCACTTGAAGATATACTCATAAGTGAAATAAACCAGACACACATGTGTAAATGTCATATAGTCCCCCTAGTGTAAGATCTCAAAAGAGGAAATAAAAATACAAAGGTATATCACAATTAAAAGGAAAGTGAGAACTTGAGGATTACACAATGAAGAGGGTGCAAGGAGAAAAGCTGGGAAACATGACAGGGGCAAAGCTATACATTTATGTGCACAAGATGGGTAAGGCAATTATCCTGAGAAACATCAGCAAGTTTTTGAAACCTGCAGTTAATTGGTAGAATTCTCACCTTGACTAACTATATATGCTGATACCTGTGAACTAAGCAACTGTACTGAAGATAGAAATGTGTAATACTAGGGTGATGCTTGGAATGCCTGTCATTCTGGACCTCTAAATATGTACTGCTTGTCATGACATACCAATTACCACCATATTGTCTCTCAAGTAAATATTTGTTTTAAAAAAGGGAGGTAATAAATGAAAAATAGAAACAAGAAAAAAAAATGACACAGGACTGTCCTGCAACAATGCTGTATATGGTTAGATTTATAAATTTCTGGGGGCTGGGGAGATAGTTCAGTAAAATAAGCATTTGCCACAAGCACAAGAGCCTGACTTCAATCCCTGGTTCCAGCAAAAAAAATAGATTTCTAAATTGCTGTGTAAAATATGTAATTGTTTATTCATATTTTTAAAAATATTTTTAAATTTTTTTCTTCACATTCTGTAGGAACTCAAAGTTTAATATGTCAATACTTGATAGAAAATACCTATTCATTATATGCCTAAGATGTTTGATATTCAGACAGATAGTGAGATTAAGCCCAACTGCATATGTTGTAGGGTAATAATAAGCTTCTCTTCTGGAGGGTAAACAACCTAAGTTTGCAGACCAAAAATTAGAGAACAAGAAGGGCTTCAAGTTCAGTCAATATTTTCGCCCTAGCCTTTCAAGGTCAATGAGGACTCAGGACATAGAAGAACCTATACTGTAGCATCATGTAACTCAGTTGTGCCCCAAATTTTCTGATCAAAGAGATTATGGGGCCACAGAGGAATGTGATCAATGAAGTACAATGTGCCTAAAGAGAGTCACATGGAGAGAAAACATTCTCTCAGGCTTTCACAGAGAGCTAACTGGTCAAGCAATGGCTGTGACTCATCCATATGGCTGACACTGACTAAAGATCTTCAAACTGAGGTACAGGGTTTCAGGATAAATCCTGAGGGGACTTGACTGAAATTATCAGATACAAAAGTTACATTTCTTGTTATATAGGTCTTGCTTTATCTTGTTCTTAACCATCTAGCAGAAAGGTATAAAAATGAGATATAAGGGGTGAAGCCATGTTGGTACGCTGGGCTGTAAATGTCAACTATTTCTGACATTGCCAGTCCTGCAGATGACCTACTACTATTATGGACTCCTGGACTATACTGGAATATTTCACTGAATGCACATACTTACAATATTTAAATGACAATGGAATACCCTTCTCTGACAAAACTAGACAAAAAAGGGGATACAAATGAATGACCATTTTGTATCTGTTTATTCAAAATAGTTAAGGTAGATATACAGCTACTTTCTCTTAATTCAATGAATAAAGATTTGTTCTAATAGTGTTTGTGGATGGGATGTTATGTCTGCATCATGAATAACCACTGAGACAACAATGTGCAATGTATTTGTTATTGAAACTGTCCTACTGGTCAGCTTTGAAACTGTCTCATTGCTATTTGTTCGTCAATAAAATTATTTTTTTTTAAAAAAGAAAAGAAAACCATAAACACAGGATAATAAATTTAACTACAAGTTTAGAAAACCTATGCTAAACTCTTCCTCCTTCATGAAAAGGATTGTATTAAAATAAAATTAAAAAAGAAAGATCGCTACTTTCCTTCTTTCTTCTATGTCTTCCCTAGTCTGAGGAATTCCTTTTCCGGGTGTCAGAGTTTTGCTCTTCTTCCTCCTCCACTGCCAAAAATTCAATGTGTTTCATTCCAGTAGCTATTACCTTACCTTTTTGACTCACTATTTCATCCACAGCAACATGGTGTGTGAGAATTTCTATGAAATTCATAGAAACTCATTATGTTCTCTGCTTTGGCCCTCGGGGATCTCTGTAGAAGAACTTAGCCAGCAGGTATATTCATTATTTTTAGGATCAAGGACAATGTCAATCTACCAGAAGAATCAGGATGGTAGCAATTATCAGGCTGAATACATTAGACCTCGTATAGTTGAGCTATACCTAGAAAATGCAATTAGACCAACTTGAGATTGTAACTAGGGAAAAGATAGAAGCATCAACTCAGGAAGGGTGGGGGTGCTGTCCTGGGTTCTCAAAATGAGCCTACAGAATCCTCATCTGCTTTCTCCTTATTAGTATCTATTATAATATTTTCCTAAGAATGCCATAGCATATGATCATGAATTTGGCAGTTTAAAACAGCAAAAATTTGATTTGTCATAGTTTTGAAGTCTAGACCTAAAAAAATTAAGGAGTGAACAAAATTATAGCCTTCCTTCCTTCCTTCCTTCCTTCCTTCCTTCCTTCCTTCCTTCCTCTCTCCCTCCTTCCCTCCCCACCTCTCTCTTTATTTATTTATTTCCTTCATTATTTGGTATGGGTCTTGCTACACAGCTCAGACGTATAGTGATCCTCCTGTCTCAGCCACCCTTGCACTGGGTTTACAGGTGTGTGCCACCAAGTCAGTTTCAGAGGCCAGCGTGCTGCAGCGAGGTTCTAGGGCCAGCATAGCAAGTGGTACTGGGAATTGAACCCAAGTCCTTGTACTTGCCAAGCAGATGCTTAGATCACTGAGCTATCTCCCAAGCCCTACATTCCCTTTTAGAATTTAGGGAGGAAGGTTTCCTCATTTCTTCAAGCTGTTGGAGCTCCTGGCATTCCTTGGTTTGTGATAACTTAACTTCAGTCTCCCCCTCATTTTTACATACTTCTCTTTGTGTCTATCTCCAAATCCCTTCTTTTTTTTTCTTTTCTGTGAAGCCACTAGTCATTGAATTTAGGGCCCACCTTAAATCTAAGATCTAAGACTAATTATCCCTGCAAAAAACAAAACTTTTTCCTAAGAAGGTAGCCTTGGTAGAAACATGACTCATGCCATTACACCCAGAAAGAAGACAAGAGAAGATAACTCCTCTTAAGGAAGAGCCATATTTAATGGCCAAACTCCTTAATAAGATTTATAGACTAGAACAAGGACAGAAGTAAAATAACAAACTATTGGAGTTGATTTTTGAGGCAGCCAACACTTTTTATCTTAACCATCAGTGAAAAGCCTCAGGCATTCAGAGGAGCCTGTGAATTCAGAGCTCTGTTGAGTCAAGTTTACCTCAGTGAAACATCTCTTACTTCTAAATGGAAAGTTGAGATGATGCTGGAGTCAGGTCAGCTGTGTTCTTGGCTCCTCCATTTTCATTTAGCAAGAGGAGTGTACTGACCACTTCCTCCCCTGTTGGCTGGGTCCAAGTGGCTCCATCCCAAAGTGAGCCTACAAGATCAAGGTCACAAATCTCCATGGATCAATGTTCCAATTTCCGTATGATCCCAAGTCAAACTAATAGCAGCTCTTCAGGAAGATTTGCCTGGTAGTCAGCCCTGAGAGGGGATGAACACTAACCCCAAAGGATGACTCTAAGTGAAGGCCGCCTACCATCCCCAGAGGCTATAATCATCAAAACAGTCACAAAAATGGAAGAAACTGGCCATAAAGATGATGCAACCATGAAGCCATCTGAATTCCCTTTCTGAAGTTTTAAGGCCAAAGAGAACACTGGCCATATTTTTGTAAATGAGACTGCCAGGCTTTCATCATAAAGACTGTATTCAACTTAATGTAGATTTGAAATTAACTTTTCGATAAAATAAAAGCAACAAATAATGAAACCAACAAACGAAGCCTAGGCTGCAAGTCCGCTGAGGTTTTAGCACTTCTGTTCATACGGCTCATCATTGGACACTTCTACTGTACAAGCACACAGCACAGTATTCCTCTTATATATTCAGATAGGAACATTTTAAACCACTTTCCTTGTCACTGAGACACAAGAGCCAACACCCACAATTTAAAGGGAGATAAAGTTATTTTGGCTCAAAATTTCCAGTATTTCACATTCATCTCATTTATAAGCCCAATCCAGAACAGGAAGATCTCAAATACTAGTCAATGATTTCTTTATGCTTTCCCATGTCAGTATGAATATTTAAGAGAAAACTTAATAAAATTATGTAGGCTCTCTTTTAAAGCAGCTGTACCCACTGCAAAAATAATAGAACTTCTACTGTCACCCTGAATTTGGCATAAAGGGCAGAATGTTGACACCACCCAGCTCTCACCATCCTTGCTTGACAAGCACCACTGGCCTCTTCTTTACCTCCCTGGTGAAATCACCGTAAGTTATAAGGATTCACAAGGCTCTGACCGTGGAGGCTGTGAGCCACTTTCAGGTAGGCGTTATGTATACTCACTGACCTGGGTTACTCAGGATTCTCCCAAGAGCCATAACAATGGATAGGGAGAGGGAGAGAGAGAGGAGAGAGAGAGGGAGAGAGAGGAGAGAGAGAGAGAGAGAGAGAGAGAGAGAGAGAGAGAGAGAGAGAGAGGAATTTAATGGCTCGTGAGATTTTAGAGCCTGGAAAGGCTACAGGCTAGAGATGCAAGGAATCTTGATATCACACTGGCTGAAAGCAGTGGGAAGGCAGAATCTCTGCATCTTCTGAATGAAGCCCACCCCCTTATAGAGGACAATCTGTTTTACCCAAAGCCTACTGATTGAAATGCTAGTTACACCTTTAAAAAATACTTTAACAGCAACACCCATGCTGGTTTAACAGAAACTTGTTCACGATGGACAAATGAATTGGGCACATGAGATTTATCATCAGGAATCATTCCACCCATTAACAGACAACACAGGAGAGGAATATTTACTGCTCAGTTGATCAGGAAACATGGGAAAGATATTTACTTTTGATTCTTACAGATTTTTCCAGAAACTCATTAATTGGTCTCATCAATAACCCTATTCTTTCCCTGCAGAGAGCATTTGTGTGTGTGTGTGTGTGTGTGTGTGTGTGTGTGTGTGTGTGTGTGTGTGTGTGTGTAAAAGCTGGGATCGATCTTGGGACCTTTCGCTTGCCAAGCAGGTGCTTATGCCACTGAGTTATCGCCTTGGCCAGACAGCAGTGTTTTATAAACATCATTCTTTCTTCATTACCAAGTCAAAAACTCTGAAGGATGTGAGACTTTTAGCCCAGTTTCTAGCTACCAATTTAGCTTGCTATAGAAAAGAAAAGGACTTTATTACTCACAGTACAGCCGTCAGCCGGCACATCAGCATATTCCTGCTGATTCCTCAAGCCAGTTCATCCAGAACAATTAAAGCAGCTCTGGTGACAGCTGTAATGCAGTGGTTTGCACTGTTGGAAAAACAACTTGAGTTCAGAGGATTTGAATTGTTTACCACAGGCAGTAAGTACACCTGCTTTTACTCCAGATGGAAACACAATTTCTGTCTTCCAAAAGACAGTGGAAAACGCAAAGGACACATAGAGGATTATTTTCTAACACCAGCAACAAACTTACACTATACTTCTTCTCAAAGGAAGGCTTGTTTTGATTTTTCATGACTTTTTTCAGCTTGATCTGTTTGTACGTCTTCTTCAGAAAGATCAGCCATGCTGGCCAGATGTGACAGACCGTCCCGTGTTTGCACACGACATGCAGAGCATGTGTGTGATGATAGCGAGGGGCACACTGGAAACTGAGTTTCCTGTTAGAGGATGTGACTCAGGAACAAGGGAGTGAGGGTCGGCCCAAGGAGACAAACGTGTGCCGCAGATGAGCACGCAGACAACAGACACCCCCAGGTTGGAGGAGGGAAGGCCTGAGCCCCTCGGGCTGAATGACTGAATCTAAGCTAAGACACTTAAGATGGGGAAAGAACTCGAGTCAGTGCATAAGGGAAAGTAACGTGAATTTATCATTAGACATTTGAAAGAAAATCAAGTGTTTCTCTTTTAAAACAAAACAAAACACAGTATCTAAGCAACAGTGACACTTGACTTTTGAATTTAGTTGTCATGAGTTGATAAGATTCTCTAGCAGCTCAATCACAGCTAGAGTTTTGCACTACTGTTGTGAATTCTAATAAGCCTGATGAAACAATCAAAAGTACCAAAATATCGTTTCTTATTCCATTCAGGTTTCTTTAAGACACATATACTCACCCTTTAGTATACATGCTTGTCATATAATTTAGAGCACTAAAAATATCCATGAAAATTAATTTGTTTTATTAATTTATAAGTTAAAATAATAAGCTCATAAATACTAATGGAACTCTAGAATGGAATCTATCAGCAGTTGTGTTTGATCCTTGCTTCCACCTCATAAAGCAGAGTAAATAATATTTTCCTGAAATGATGAAACTGATTTTCAGTAATCTAGGTCTGGTTTCTCCAGACAAAGAATTCCAGCAGTTTATTATGCTCCTGAGAATCTAATTTTATAATCTCACCTCTTTCTGGGCATGAATAAGTGTCATTTCAAATGATTATATTATTGTCCACATGCATGACTTTTGTATTAATCTCATAATATCTATGTCAGAAATGTAGAGACTGCTCAAATATCTGTTTTAAATTAATTCTTTATAAGGCCAGCCAGATAGCTCAGTGGACTAAAACACGTGCTTAGGCAGAACATATCAGCCGGATTCAATCCCTGGCATGTGGTGCTGGCCCTGCCCTCTGGGCATGCTGAAACAGGAGTTCCAGGCTGGGTGTGGTGGTGCACACCTGTAATTCCAGCTCTTGGGAGGCTGAACAGAGGTGGATCACTACGAGTTGGATCACTACACAGTGAGACCCTATAGACCCTATAGACCCTGTCCTAAACACAGAAAAAAAAAATGCTTTATAGACCATGAAAATAAAAACACACAATGTATATCAAACCTTCACAGCAATTTCAACAGGCCACATATGAAACATTTTGTAGTAAAACATCTACTTTTGTGAGGCAGGCGCTAGGGATTGAATCGAGGGCCTATACATGTTAAACAAGTGTTCTGCCACTAAGTTACACCCCCATCGCTGCAACTACATTTCAATTACATGGACTAGGAAATATCATTTCCATAAATTATAAAGTACAATGTTTAAAAAATTTCCAAATTAACGTCTTCTGTGTATTTCTGAGATTTTTATAAACCATTAAAAAACAATTACAACACTACCGCCATCACCAAAATATAAATACGCACACACACATACTTATATACACACATACACACACACACACACACACACACACACACAACCAGAGGCAGGTCAGATAGTAAGAGTCCTCAATGGAGAGGAGCCAGCCATTACTTCTCATAGAGGGATCTAGACCTGTTTCACATACTTGTCCTCTTAATACTTTTCTCTTTTCTCTCCAAAATATACTCCCATCATCTGATTTGAGCCAAGGATTTTAACATTCCCCCCAAAACTGTTCTTTTAGATCTTGGAAGTTGCCTATACACTTCTAATCCCCAAAGTCATGTTGTTATAGGGGAACTACTATAGCTTCCAACCTGATAGATGTCACATATGCCTTCTGTGTTCCCCTAAATCAAATGAGCTCTAAGAACAATAAAGGTTATGAGTAGGAAAAATGTATTTAGAGAGATAACATCAGAGAGACAGATGACCCAAGAGTGGACTGTCATGCACCCTACTTCACAGAGCATGCTTTAGAGAGTAAAATCATGCAGTGGGTACAAAATCATGAGGCAGGCACAAATTGGATCAAAATTATGATCACCCAATAAGCAGGTCATGTAGCAAACATACACGGAAAGAACAAAGACCTTTATTGGAAGGGATGGACAGCAGGTCCTGGTCACCAACTTGGGTGACTCGTGTCTATCTAGACTTTATTGGACCAGGTGATACCTGTTATAGTATAATCTCTTTCTCCTCCCCTGAGGAGGCATGTAGGCCTGATCATTCTGTCTTTATCTTGAAGCCTGGTCTGTGACAGATGCATGCACCTCCAGCCACGGTTATAATTGGAGTCCTATTGCTATCAGTTGGCTGTCATATTTCTATCTAAATCAGTTGTTGATAATAATTTCATAATCCTCTATTGATCAAAGTAATCAGAAATATTGGGGGCTGGGGAGATAGCTCAGTAGAATAAACGCCTGTTTGGCAAGCATGGAAATATTAATTCATCATCTCTAAGGAACAGCATGAGGCAGAGACCAGCTGAGACCACCAGGCTTGTGTAAGGGCAACATGGACTGGAATTCACTGTGCCTGGGTGCAAACAGATAGAGGGTAAAAGAGCTGTTGGTGGGATCCAGAGGAAAAACTGAGCATTTATAGGGCTTGGACAAAGGGAGTCAAGTGGGGAGATCAGGCATGTGACCACAGGTGATAAGTTCTGGGCAAGCATCTGGGGTCAAAGTGCTCCAGTGCATCAGTGTTTGAAGGCCTCAGGACAACTGGTGTAAATGTATGGGTGTCTCCAGCTGTCCTGGTACTTGGAAGATTTCATACTCTATTTTATCTCTTTTATGACATCCTGTATTTGCCAAGAGCAGCTCTGGAGAGAGCTGAGTTTCTACTGAGAACAATGCCTCTGCTGGTAATAGGTTGGGTGCCTGGAAAGTCACTCCTGAATGAAGCCGGACATCATCCTTTTCTCCCAGAAGCACATCCTCTTGGCTTCTGAGATAGCTTGCTCTCCTGTCCCTTCACATCACACTGACTGCCCTTTCTCTGTCTCTCTTGCTGGTTTCTCATCTCAACTGCATATGAAAGAGTGTTCCAAAGTTCAGTACTGAACATCTCCTTTATTTTCTCTTAGTGATCTCAGCCAGGTAAATAGTTTTACGCACCACATTTACAGAGTTATCCCTTTATACCTGCTAGGGTTTGATTGTAGCATCTCTTATGGATACTAACATCTTCTATGTATGTAAGCAGAATGGTTTGGACAACTGTACTGTGCATTTCTGCTGGTCTACAGAAAGGAGCAGATAATGCTCAATTTGTTTTGTCTATTTTTTTCAATTATTTTTTCTTTTCTCTTCTTAATTTCTTATATATTTCTTTTTTATTTCTTCTTCTAATTTTGCATGCATATATCTTGTAATATGAATAACTGGTTGTAAGACAACACTATGCATTACAACAAATACTGTGAAATTCATATTATTTTGTTAAGTGAAATTCTGTATCACATGTAATTTTGCCATTTTAATACTATTTTTGTACCCTTCAAAAAATAAAAAAGAAAAAGAAAAAACTTCTATGCTCAAGTCCCTTACTAGATAGCATGCTGTAGTTTTACATACAACCAATACACATCTTCTTGTATATTTTCCATTTTCTCTGTTTTCTGTTAATACTTAATACAATTTAAGTTCTATAAGAATGACTCTTTTAGAATATTTTGCTGAGTTTACACACCTATAATATTCAAATAACGGAACTTAACAAAAAAAAAGGGATACAGATGAATGTCCATTTTGTATCTGTGCATTCAAAATAGTTAGGATAGATATATAGCTACATTCTCTTAATGAATACAGCGATTTGTTCTAATGGTGTTTGTGAATAGGATATCATGTCCACATCTTGTACAGCAATTAACCACTAGGAAGAATGTATGCAATGTGTTAATTATTGAAACTGTCCTACCAATTTGATTTGAAACTGTTGCATTGCTATTTGTTTATCAGTAAAATTATGGGAAAAAAAGAATGACAAGAAAACAAATCTATACATGTCCAATGCAAATGTAATCTTTCAAATATTTTTAATACTTATCTGGTTGAGTTTGGAAATGTGGAACTTACAGACACTAAAGACCAATTATATGAACAACATCTGCACTCAAATCCCAAGACTATTCCATAAATGCTAAAATTTTATACACAGCTATAGGGACAAGAGGCTGGGAAGGTAGGAAAAAGAATGAAAGCCTCATTGAGTTTTATATAAAAATAAATAAATCAGTAGAAAACTAAAAGTAGTTTCTATCCCTACAGGTTTCTGTGCTAGAACTCTATTGTTTGGGCAATTAGAAAAACAAAGGAGTGAGAGAGAGCTAGCCTAAAAGGGACTCCAGGTAACATATTACCATAAGAATTTAACAGGATGGAATTTAGCAGAAGGAGCCTGGGACAGGAAAGGTCTAGAAAGCCAGCTCCCCTTACCTGCCAGAATGCAAGGCAGCTAAGAAATAGCCACCTAAGGATTATTTAATACACAGTGCAGGCACACACTCATGCGCACGCGCGCGCACACACACACCCCTACACAAATATGTATGTTCTCACTTTAACATTGGTATAGTATTACACCAGAGAAACAGATGCCCCATTTACTTAATTGTTAAGCCTAAATTGCCTTCCTATAAGCCCTTCCCCTTTCACTTACTCATTACAGAAGGACAAGAACAAAGCAAGAAAGCAGGAGTGTAGGTTAAGATCAAAGACAGTCTAGAGAGAGAAAATTAGATAAAGAAAACATTCAGGTTACTGGGTTAGCGATGGGAAGACACTAGCATTAAGTAGAAGGAAGCTGGACACAAAGATCCACAAGTAATTCCCTTTCGAATCCTCCCTACTCATCCGGGGTAGCTGTCCATCATCTTTCTCTTCCAGTTTTTCCACCTACAAGGAAATCTTTTACCCTAAATTCTGCTTTGTTAGTTCTTAACTGTCACCAGTTCAGGGTGAGGGGAGCCGAGTTTTCCAGCAGAGCAGCAGCATGGTGTGGCACAGCAGGCCAAGCTGTCCACTGCCGGGTGTGACATAACTTTCTACTTGATCCTTCTACGTAGTATCTCCCATATTCCACTTGGAAACCAAATGAATTTTGTTTTGTTTTGTTTTGTTCTGTGTTTTAGTACAGGGTCTACAGGGCCTCACTACATAGATCGGACTCATGTTCTGCCTGTGTTCAGCCTTCCAAGAGCTGGGATTACAGGCATGTGCCAACATGCTCAGTCTCAATTGCCATCTCGGGGTGCCCTGGGGGTGGGACCAACATGGCAGGCTGATGATTGAACCAGGCCATTGCACTATGCCTAAGCAGGCGCTTTAATCCCCTGCGCTTTTTGTCCAGCCCACCAAATGAGTTTGTCAGACTTACAAATTAAATTGAAAACATGATCATCCCATTACAAAATGCTCCCAAGTTTTTCTCAGCTTTGCAAGTGAAGATACCAGCTTTTCCATCTTACTCTTCTTTTTCTTTCACACCTGTTCACTCACCTATTTATTTTACCAGCAAATTTTATTCATACCCTCTTCTGTTACAAGCAATTACAAGATATCCTTTTTATATCTTTCTCTCACTTGGAGCACTAAAACTAAAAATAGAAATTCCATTTAACCCAGTGTAGTTGTTCGGGGCTTTTGCAAGGGGTACAACACAGTACAATACAGAACACACATTTTATAAGACTGTTTTATATGAATCATCCAAAGAATCATTTAGAAAGAGTGCAGGAAATCTATCCACACACTAAAGGCCAAAGAATCCAGCGGAGGGCCTCGATCCCATGATAATACCCTACATGAGTCCAGCTGAAGAGGGAGAGCCCATAACAATGCCTCCCCCAAGTCCAAGTAGGCCTATAGCCCACAACAATGTCCCATGCAGGCCTGCTTCATAGATCTGCATGGGGCAGGTCCAAAGGTCAGTAGTGGAAGCTAGAAAGTCTGTGCTAGCAGGATGAAGGATCTGTGCTAGCATGCTGAGGGATCTACACTGAAGGCAGGAAGCAATGTTCAAAGTAAGCACCAGAGCTCCTCCAGAAATTATCACAGCCATCTTCAGCAACAGTGAGGTTCTGAACTCCTCCAACCATGAGGAAATTTGAGTTCCCATCAGGAAAGCCAATGTGACAAGCTTCTCCATCAGGCTGAGCAGTGCATCATCCTCCCCTCTGGAACCAGAAAATGAAGCTCAAAGTGAGGAAGGACCAGGGCTCCCCCAAAGTAAATGATAATTGTTCTTAGCAACAACAAAGTCCCAAACTCCTTTGATAATAAGAATGGCCAGGTTCATCAGGAAAGCCAACATGACAAGGTCCTCCAGGGAAACCAACAGCTCCCTATAGCTTCCGACAACTTCTAATCAACTGCTCCCAAACAGCTTCTACCCTCCCAACAGCCTCTTTCCTTCTCCAGTTCTGCCTCTAGTGCTGTGGCAACAATCCTCAGGTGGGCCTCCCATACCGAGCACCACACTAGTTTAGTCTAGCTGGGTATAACAAGGTGACTACCAGTTGGCAATCCACCACACCACACCACACACACTCTCTTCTTTCTCAGAGAGTTAAGGCAGTCATATCACAGTGCTACATGCACACTCCCTCGTATAACAGCACAACTCAGAACACCTAAATCTTGGAAGTGGCCTAAATGCCTATGAGCAGAACAATGGATAAAGAAAATGTTGTGTATGTACACAATAGAATGCTACTCAGCTATAATGAAGGTTTGAATCACTTGTCAGAAAATAGACAGATCTTGAGGCCATAAAACTAAGTGAAATTAATTGGATACGGATGGCTAAATATCACCTGGCCTCTCATATATGATAATCCCCAACTATAAATCACCAAAAGAGCAAAATAAAAGTGATAGGGACATGGAGGTAGACTTTGTGGAGATGGGGAGGGGTTCTGAGAAAGGGGAGATGGGAAGATGGGAAGAGGAAGTAAAAATGATTAAGATGTGATGTGCACATAGACCAGCTGTCCCACATGATATCCCAGTTATCCCAATTATTATGCATCACAACCACAAATGAATAAAAAGGACTCAATAAATAAGGACTTTTCTAACTGATGGCACTGGTCATGTATCTCTCCTAAAATCTCCTTTACTACATTCACAGGAAAAGAGTTCTCAAAATCATGTTCTAGGCCTTACGCCATTTGGTCGTAACCCTCCGCATTCACCTGTATTGCCTTCCCAGTGTTTCACCAGGAACTATCTTTACAGCAATTAATGAGGATCTTAATCAAAGGGGTAAATTTAGGGAAAGGTTGCTGCTAAGAGTGGGTGGTGGGGAATGGATAGGAGTCTCACACCCCCAAAATGTGAAAATAGAGGGGAGCAGTAAGGGGAGTGACGGGGGGTGAAAGTGATCTAAATATGTTATGAACATGTACAAATCTGCCAGAATTAAACCCATTAATCTTTATGATCAATAAAAAAATGAAAAACCTAAAAATAGTAACATTATTTCATCAAACAGCTATAACACTCCTGGGTATTAAAAAAATAATTAATTAATTAATGTCATTCAGATGGGAGAACATTTGAGTAGGGACGTATCAAAGCTGAGAGACAGCAATGCGGTCTTGTGGGTCAAGGGCTTTCCCACAATAAGAACAGTGAGTACAAAGGCGCTGGGACAGTAACGAACTTAGCAAGTTGAGAAACAGGAAGAGATCGAAACCTGAAAGGTGGATGTAGTAACAGTCTAGGTGAAGAACACAAATAATTTTGCCTGTCTTGGTGCCAATGGAGATTGAAAAGACGAAAAAAAGATTAAGAAAAACATCATTACATTAATCAATTAGTATTACCTCTTTCGGGTAAAACACTTCCAGATGCAAGACACACACCAAAGTCGTGCTTGATTTCATAAAATGTGTGATTTTATGTAGGAGACAAACTGAGCCACAGGATTTGGAATTAGTTTTAATGTTGAAGGGCAATAAAGAGAAAGAATTTCAAGTTGAGACTGGGTCTTGGATAGTATCTCATGAACATAATTGCGTTTGAGTTGAGATTCCTATGAAAGGTCTCAGAAACTTCTTTATAGCTAAGTTCTTTTTTTTAATTTTTATTTATTTGTGTGTGTCTGTGTGTGTGTGTGTGTCTGTGTGTGTGTGTGTGTGTGTGTGGCCAGCTCAGCCCGCCAGGAGGCGGGGCTGGCTGGCATGTGGTGCTGGGGGATTGAACCGTGGTCCCTGTACTTTGCTAAGCTTGTTCTAAGTAGGTGCTTTAGACCACTGAGCCATCTCACCAGCCCCAGTATATAGCTAAGTTCTTGAACAATAATTCCACCAAAAAAGCTTCCTAAAATGATTGTTAATGGAGAAAAATCTCAGTATAAATGAGGCACAGATTGATCCTAACACCAAGGAAGGGAAAGCCAGGAGGATCCCAAGTTCTAGGCCAGTCTGGGCTATATTCTGACTTCAAGGCCAACATCAATGATATAGAGAAAACTTATTTCAATCAATCAATCAATCAATCAATCAGTCAATCGAAAAGAAATACTATTGGGCTGGGGAGATGGCTCAGTAGAATAAGAGCTTGCCTGGCAATCATAAGGGCCTGAGCTCAGTCCCCGGTTCTGCCAAAAAAAAAAGAAAGAAAGAAAGAAAGAAAGAAAGAGAGAGAGAGAGAGAGAGAGAGAGAGAGAGAGAGAGAGAGAGAGAGAGAGAGAGAAAAGAAAGACCATCAAATGCCCTGAAAAAGACAGCTTGCCCTATCTTTGCTACCCAATCTCTTGGACTTTTAGTTTCTTTGTTAAAAGATACACACAATAATTGGGCTTTCATCACAAGGTTGTAATGCTCTAGGCAGAATACTTCCCCTGGTACCTGTATTTATAGTCTTTATTACTATGCTAATACATCTAGAGAGATTTGAATGTCTTAAAGATCTCCCAGAAAATACCTACTGAAGCAACTCTCATAATATATAGTTTGCCAAAATGTCCATAATTAACTAAAATTATTGGTTGTAAAAAGTTTTCATTGTCAATGGGTAGGAGTCAGATAATGGTTGGCCTTCTGTTATATTTATTTGCAAAATCAAATATTCTTCTTCTAGCTCTCACAATAAAGAAAGGGCTTATTATGTAGTCTGGTACTTCTGTAGATAATTTTAAGAAAAAAGTTCCATGCTGAGAAACAAATTTGTGACAGCCAGCATTACTGTCACCATGACTATTCACAGGCTCCACACTCAAAATGCCAACAGCATTGCAGCATGTTCAGCTTTACAGACAGGCATGTGGTAATAACCTTCAGGCTCTGCTTTTCATATCATGAAACTCCACCAAGTAAGAGCAGTGTCATCCTCATAAGACATATTTACACAGA
Organism: Octodon degus; assembly: GCF_000260255.1. Lineage (NCBI taxonomy): Eukaryota > Metazoa > Chordata > Mammalia > Rodentia > Octodontidae > Octodon > Octodon degus. The sequence goes on from NW_004524718.1 coordinate 3,494,608, forward strand.
TAAAAATGTGCAAATGACAAAAGCTGCATCCCACAGTAAAAAAACAATCATTTCCTAGGAGCAAAAGTTGAAATCTGGCAGCCCAGCAACTTAAAAACATAAAGAACAGAAAAATGTTACAGGCCCTAACTGAACAGCAGTTGACTCAGGCTTAATGCAGGTTGTTTGATTAGAGTCTAAAGATTTTGAGTTGTGGATCATGATAATGGCCTTCCTTGCGAAACAGAATGTGGCAGAAAATTAGTTTTCAAGAGAAACAGCCCAACAGGAAACAGACTAGAGAGCGGTGGAGTTGTCAATAGATATACTAGTCAATGCCTAAAGTTCAGAAAGTAGATATAAACCTGAGTAGGTGTCCAGAGAAATGCGTCCTGAGCTCCTGACACAAGTGGGTATTTGTCAACTTCCTGGATTTCTTACATGATATAAAATTTGAAGTTATGTAAAGGTATACAAGATAAATGCTGTTCTCACCTTCTGGGAAGGGAGAGCCGCCTCCACTCCACACTACTTACTACTGTGCTCCAGATTCTGCAGCCTCTCATCTTGGAATTAGTTTGAAAGTCAGCTGGGGAAACTCCCAGACTTGGTTGTCTTCTGTTCCCGAGGGTGGGCTCTTGGCGCCATGGGGTCTCAGCATGAAGTGGGCAGCAGCGAGCTTCCATTTTACAGAGATTCTGTACCCTTCTGATGTATGAGTAACAGCGCCTTGGGTTGTTCGTACTGCTGTGAATCTGGATGATTTACTCAATTATTTCACTTCTGTGAAAGGAACAGAGTTTTTCTCTCTTAGGACATTTAAGAATATTCAAGTGTAGATATTCATTAGTTCTTCCTTTTAACAATTATGTGAGTATTTGCTCTATGTGCTAAAGTTATCACAGAACAAAAATTAAAATCCTCATGTATTTTTTGCATTGTTATGTCTTTGTACTATTGGCATGACCATTCTGCAAGTCATGAACAGGCTAAAAGTATCAGTCTATTACTGGTCAGTTTCAACACCATAACATACATATAGTAAAATACTATCTAGTTTTTAAAAACAATTAAAAATTATGACATGAGCAAACTCCTCATACTATAAGATTAACTGGAAAAAGCAGGATGCAGAAAGATACATTGCACTGTATCAGCTAACAAAAATAATGATGTTTTAATCTCTGGATTGGGGCCCACTGAACAATGTATTTTTGTTTATATTTTTCAACATTTTCTAATACAAACATTTCTATATAATTTGGTACCTAGTCAATATAAATTGTAATACTTAAATAAATTAAAACACCAGAAGAGGGCTGGGAAGATACTTGCCTGGCAAGTGCAAGGACCAGGTTTGATCCTCAGAGCCATATGCTATGCCAGCCCCAGAATCCCAGGCATGTCCTGCAGCCCCAAAACTGGGCATGGGGGTGCACGCCTGTAATCCCAGAACTGGGGAGGCTGAGACAGGAGGACCACTATGAGTCCCAGCTGTGTAGCATGACCCTGTGCCAAATAAATAAATAAATAAAAGATTTTTTAAAAATAACAGAAGTAAGCTTTTGAACTATAGTCTGTGAAAGAGACACTGAGAACAGCAACAGCCAGGATCTGACTAACCCAGTTTGTCAATCAGCACAGATCAAGAGGATGAAGCTTCCAATCCTGAAAGCAAGAGAGCTTTTAGGTTCCTATAAATATTTTTAAATGTAAGCATTTTTAAGGCCAGGGGTTCACATAATCCTTTTCGATTTGTTTTTGTTCATTGGTATAACATATTGCTAACTGATGTGATTTACTGAAATGTACTTTAGCGAGGATGGATGATACACGTTAGGTCCCAGGTTCACTGTAGCTCTCACCTCAGGATGGAGGGCTGCATGAGGCCTTTTAGTTAAAATCATTACTGACACCACTCATGATGTCAGTTTTATTTCAACTGGAAGACATCATGAAATTGCACAGCCCTTCTACCAATACATATTAGTAAGGAAGAAAAGAATGTAGAAAGTAGAAAGGGGACAGGAGAGTCAAAGAGATACTTGATTGTCCACATACCTTAAAGTTCATGAACCAAGACAATACAAATGCTGAAGGCTCTGGAAGCCTCAAGGAAGGAAAGCTACTTCCATTTTTGGGTGACAAACCTTCCATTTTATCATATTTCTAGCTTCAAGCCTTTTATCTTCTTAAAATCTGGTACAATCTGGAAATGTTTCAGGAAGTATTCCTAAAAAATGCAAAGAAAAAGAGTGCCACCATGACACATGTGCAGAAGAAACAGTACTCCATGCTCTTGAGCTTTGATCTTTTCCAGAGCTAGTGGTCTGTGCTCTCATACTAAGGGGCTGCCACAGCGGGGTTGTGCTGCAGATCCTGGTTAACTGTGCAATCCAGTGATTGGGTCCTACACTATCCTGTGTTGCTAAGCAACCTTGTTTAGGAAGTTAGGTGCATCAAACAGCATTCTCTACTTACAACATATTCCTTTCATGATGGGTGGGTTTATGGGCATGCACCCCATGATACATCAAGAAGTACCTGTATAATCACTATGTGATGGAGGAGAACAACCTGATCTATAAGAAGCTCTGGACAGGTATTCCAAGATGCCAATGTACTGACTTTAAAGAAGCTGAAATGGAGTGATCAAATAGACTCCATTGGAGTCCAAAGAGGGTACCTCCTAAAAGAAGCTATTTCAGCGTGAGTCAGCAGTAATCATTAGACAGTTTTCTACACCTAGCTAAAAGTGTATTTTTTTCAATTAAAAATAACTTAAATATATCACTATATAAATTACCTCTGAAAGATAGCATGTTTTGAATATCTGCATATGATGCATGCATTTAAAATCTACAATGAATGTTAAAATTTTTTTTAAATGATGATAAAAGTACATTGCCATTAATCTTCCTCAGTACACTCCAAGTGGCTTCTAACGTACTTGTCCCATGTCCTTTCCATTTTCTGAAGTACTTCTGGATGTCCTCTTTCTTGTCTTTCATTGAACAGCTATGGCTGCTCCAATGTCATACCCATGTATGACATTTGCATTTTGACTTTGCAAGAAGCCAGAATTTGCAGAGTCAGATGGGTAAATCAGAGGTATGAGGACACTCTAATGATTTTAGGTACCTGCTTTTCCTTTATATGGCACACAGCAACAGCACCCACTTGACTTTTTCCTATCAAGAGATACTCATGAAAGAGGACCTCCACATTGCTTTAGAAAGTGGCCAGAGGATGGGTGTGTTTTAAGTGATGGGGAGGCCTATGACGGTGGTGGACAGCAATGTGTCTTTAGTAAAAGACAGGCAGGTACAGGGGCAGGCACAGGGGCTGGAGTTCAATCTTCCACGAGTCATACTGGCCCTGCTCCCGGGATTAGATGGCGAATGAGACTGGGCATGGTGGCATGCATCTATGATCCCAGCACTTGGGAGGCTGAAAACAGGAGAATCACTATGAATCCAGTCTGTGTAGTGAGACCCTGTTGACCATGTACTAAATACACCTTTAAAAATCCTATATTTTATTAGTACATATTTGTAGTACATAATGTTCATATTTCTTAAATTTTAAAAAGCTAACCATTCACCGAATGTTTTGATCATTCCCTTATCTTGCCATGCATCATGAATGTAATTGGCTACATTAATTCAATAGATGATAGATACTATTTGATTAAATGAAAATGCAATTTTTACATAAAATGAAGTAATCTGATAAAATTTTATATAGGCCTTGTTCTAAAATATTTGCTTATACTTACTTTAATTTTTGTGGTAGCACCATATATTGAGCATTTTTGTTTGAGCTGTTTGTAGGAGCACTGTTTGTCATTCATTTTCTTTCTTTCTTTAAATTTATTTTTGGTAAAGGGTCTCACTACATAGCTCAGACTTATAGTGATACTCCTGTTTTCAGCCTCCCAAGTGCTGGGATTATAGGCATGTGACACCATGCCCAGTCTCAGTGGCTTCTCGGCATGTGCCAGAGGTGGGGCTGGCAGAGCACACTGGGGATTGAACCCTGGTCCCTCCGACTGCCTAAGGAGGCACTTAGTCTGATGAGGTGTCTGGCTGGCCTGTCAGTCTCAGTCATTTTAATGACAAAAATATGTCCTTGAAATTAGTCGTGAACTATAAAATATGTTCTGTGCTCAGAATGTACAATACCTTGTAAGTGTGTTCCTAATCAAAATTATCCTACTGAATATTTTGATATTTGAAATAATAGTTATTTTCTCTGAATGCAGTTTCCATAGAAACAGCAGTCTTCACTTATTAGATAAGAAAGAGCAGAACTGACTCTACTAAGCTGTGAGGTCCTTCTAACCTTTGTGAAATCACATGCTAAGATACCTTTCTCTGAAATCATACAATGAACTTCGTATTTTCTTGACAATACATTGAGAATGCATATAATATGGTCAGCACATTTTGTGTATACTTTTGTTCATACCTGTTGACACAAATATAGAGAAAGCAGGTCAGAGAGACAGAGATGATTGTGATGCAATTCCCAAGTCAATCAATCATTCTCTCAGCATATAACACATTTAGAAATGGATTAATGTAAAATATGATACCTTTGGGTCCACATCCTTTCAAAGCTGACTTTTTAAATAATCAAAGACTATGCTATGATGCATGGTCCTACACTGGTATTTCCATGTGCCAATTCTCAGTGCTGTCAAACATTGTGCTATTAACTTAGCTAGTGAAGAAATGACTGGTAAATATTTGTAATCAGGTCTGGGGAGATGGCTTAGTAAAATAAGCGTCTGCCTGGCAAGTGCAAGGGCCTGAGTTCAATCCCCAGTTCTGGAAAAAAAAAAATATATATATATATACATATTATACATATATATAATCTAAAAAAACAAAGGATAAGGGCTAACATATGGAAGTAGCAGATGCTGGATCCTTCTTAGTGTACTCCCTGTACCACTTCGTAAATGCTTTACCTCAGCAAATAGTTACTTGATCATCTGCAAAGAGATAAGACAATGAGAAACCTATCTGTAAAATCTAGACTACCTAGTGTTAGTAATTTGTCTTCATTAGCTTATCAGTTCTCAACCCAAGAAGAGCTCAGAGTATCAGTCTTTCACAGACGGCCCCCTTCCTTGTTGGGGGATTCTACCTGAATGCATAGGTGTTGTGCCTTGGAAGCAGAGCTGTACAACAAGCAGAACGAGTGATGCAATTGTGCCTTCCGTCTTCCACACCAGTACTTAGGATCGGAAAACATTCAACGGTCAAAAGAAAAATAACACATTTGGTTGGGTTATTTTGCTAAATAGCTACAATCTTTAGACTGGTTTTAAGTACGAAAAGGTCTTTCAAAGACTTTCTAAATACAGCTTCTCTAACTGCAGTGAAACACTCATCTCTGAAAAAAGAAAAAAAAGAAAAGAAAAAGAAAAAGAGGGATATGTTGGGAGCCAGGAAGCTAGGAATTTGATCAAATATATAAAGAAGGGACCTGGCCCAGTGCTTAAAGCAAACAAGCTACCTCGCTCCTGAGAAGAACATCTTGTCTGGTTAAGGTTTGGTATCAGTTGCTAGGCAACCTAGTATTATACATTATTAACTTCACAAAAGTGTAAATAAAGGACAGTTTTATAGTGGAAAAAAAGAGGGGGAGGAAATATATATATTTGTATATACCAGAGAGGATACATACACAGCTACTTTCTCTTAGTTCACTAAGAATAAAAATTTGTACTAATATTGTTTAGACAAGATAACATGTCTGCATTTGTCCTCTGAATTTACCATGAAGACAACAATATGCATGTTTTAATTACTGTAAACATCCTACTAACCTGTATTGAAACTATTTCATTGCTATTCTTTTTTTCTCAATAAAGTGAATTTTTTTTAAAAAACAAGGGAAATGGGTATAGCTGCTTTGCTTGTGGGAAGGGGTCCAAGAGATTGAGAGGAGATGAAAGTGAACATAAAATGAACTAAGATGTGTTCTGTAAGTGCACCAACTTTCTACAAGGAATGTGATTATTACGCACTGCATACATGGACCAATAAATAAATAATTTAAGATATATAAAAAATAATACATTTGGCCTTCAGTTTGAACAAGAACACTGGGTATATATAGTCAAGCAAAGCTAAGTTTTTAAATGTGACAATGAATAATAATATATTTACGTTACAGAAGAGAGCACTTCAATCAGGCTCCACACGGTACCTCATAAGAATGAGGAACATTCATGTTTTTATATATCAGTTAAAATTTTTTTCATGAAAACACTAAATTTCTTAATTATAAGTGTTGTTGAATAGCAACTCATGAAGATGCTTTTTAAAATGTTACTATCCTGATTAGATCTGCTCAAAGCACAAATGGCAAGTGAATGAAGTATGTTGGGACACAGACGTCACTTGCATGGCCCTTGCTGTCCTACCTCTAACCCTCTTCTGTGTCTCCCACCTGTCTATCAGGCTCCACCCAGGAGTGTACAGCCCAACCACCCTGGCAGAATTCACTCTCCCTGATCCACACAGCGCCCTTTCCCAGTGCAGTCAACACCCTGTGAGCCAAGCAGGTTCCCAGGTTAGTCTCCAGTGAGAGAAAGTTAATCTGGAAAACGAGGCCAACATATCAGCTAACGATTATTGAGTATGCCACATAGTTTTTGGGCTATGGAAAGAGGGAAATTTATTTTTCAGTGTTGAGGTCCTACTTTTTTTTTTATTCTCACAAAATCCTATTACATGGTTAAACTTATTTCTAAACTGTAGAAAATTCAGTTTCCATCAAGATGTACTTACTTGCTTATGAAGATTTCTAAAATAACAAACTATATTAACAGTAAAATGTCTCTCCCAGTTGGCCAAATAGAAAACTAAATTCAGCATTCTTTATGTATATCCAGGGCCTATAATAGGATTTGAAATTTGATAAAATCCCCATGTGTTAAAGTAGGAAGAAATCAGTAAAATATTTGGCCATATTATGAGCTAATTTGTTTTATTGGATAATACTGTGTAAAAGTTTTAGTTTTCATTTGTGGGGTTAGAACATGCTTAAGTGATTCAATTTTCATAATGTCAGATAATTTAAAGATATAAGTCAGGCCAAAGACAAAATTACCTAATCAGTACTTTAATGGGAAAAATATACAGAAAAGGTTATGCATTAAAAGGAGGAATTTCTTGAACAGGAATGTGGAATATTAACTTATATCATTTTACTTTTTGACAAAAAGTGAGTGGATACATAATTCTAGGATATTTGAATAAAAATTGCTTGTATACCATAGCTTCAATCGAGCTGTACTAACTGGAATCTTAGTTCTTGACCCAGAATCCAAATTTTGGTGAAGACAGAAAGGAACCAGAGGCACTGGCGGCTGCATGGTCCCAAGCTGCTAAGAACTTACACCATGCCTGCCATCTACATAATGGTGTGCAAATACTGTTATTATGTCCTGCTGATGTTTTTAGAGTTCTCACAGCTCTCAAATTCCATGAAATTACTTCTCCGGTCAAAAGTGTTCAAGCTTGATGATGGATAATGAGATTTCATTATACAATTCTTTTTTTTTTTTTGTACAATTAAAATTTGCCAGAATGAAAGTTTCTTTCTTTGCTTTCTACTGTCTAAAGAACAGTATGACAGCTGATTTTCACTAAGTCAAATAAACTAATGATAACTTAGAAGTTATCATCATATTTATTCTTTATATGAGATAGGCAAAAAAATGATACTTCAGATAATTTATTCATTCTGTCCTATGTTTTGTTAAAACAAACCCCTTATGTAATAAGATCAAACAAGAATATTCATCTCCATGTAAAAAATAGCCCTAAATTTCATGTGACTTTAAGACTTGTAGTTTCCTGGGATGGGACCAGAAAGCACATAGAGCGTGTGGGTGCTCACCCTGCAAAGCTAAGTCCTGGGCTCTGCTCACAGCTCTGCTGGGCCTGCTCCAGGTTCCTTTCTTGAAGGGATCTTTAACTGGACCCGAGCTCTACCATTCATCCTTGGTATGGCTGAGTACAGAGTTGGAGCCCCTGAAAGCTCCAAAATCCACTTTGTGAACCACACCATTTCTGCTGGTGTAGGCAATGTTCACCAAAAATGAGCAAGTTAGTGTAATGACAAACAACTATTCCCCACATCACTAGGGCTCCACAATGAAATGTTCTCTTTTGAATGATCAGAATTCTGAACAGTGCCAATTATCGCGCTTGGATCTTACTCCTTCAAATAAGGAAATTGAATTGATTAAAATATAAAGAACTAGCAAAACTCAAATGTTTGTATTGTCGATTTTTATTCCTTTTTTATAATCTAGAGTTTATGAATCAGTACAAAAAACAAATGTTGGGTCAGTGAGATGGGTAGCTCAGCAGATAAAAATGCTTGCTCAGGCAATCTTAGGCAATCGTAGGGACTGCAGTGTGATCCTGGCTCCGCATGCCATGTCAGCCCTGCGCCCAAGGTGGGCTGAGCCAGCCACAGAGACTGAGCATAGTGGCAAAGAAAACAAATGCTCTAGATTGTATTTATTTATTTTGGTGGAACTGGTGATTGAGCTAAGCCCCTTGTGCTTGCCAGGCAAGTGCTTATTCTATTGAGCTATCACCCTGGCCCGAAAGTTGAGATGGACTTTCTCTCTCTTTTTTTTCTTTTTCTGGCTCAGGATGCCTTCAGGGCAGGTCTGGTAGAACCACAGTGTCCTGAGCCTGATTGCTTTGCTTAAGCAGGCACTTAAAAAACTGAGCTAATGGGCAGGCCACTCTAAATTTTAAATTTTAAATGTTTCCTCTAAATGTGTATTTGGTTATTAAACTCTATCACATATAAATTCAGAAAGTCCTGGGAATTTTTGCCAGTCCTAGCTGATCTTTCTCCTCAGACAGAAGCACTGTTGGATTCAGTACGTGACTCATGATATTTGATTGATGAGAAGTTCTATTAGAGACGGAAAACTAAGTATTGTTTTATTGTGGCTTAAAATACTTGGAATATGTAACCAACTTATTTACAGATTCTTCCTGACTTAAAAATAATTGCATAGCAGAATGAAGTACATTATTTTATTTCAGTGTCTAATATTTATTTATTTCAAACTCTCACCTAGAAAGATAATATTAAAAAAAATCCCGAACCTAAACATGTCAGTCACATGGCCACTTGCTTGGCACAAGCTCTATTCAACATGTAAATGTAAAGCTCATATAGTTAGATCTAAAACTTAGCCTGAAATATTCTGTTTTAGGAACAGCTGATGCTGCTGTGGAGAGGATATGTATTTAATTGAAAGACATAGAAAATAATAAGAAATAACTTTTTCAAAATGGCAGGGACAGGCATATGGGGTCTACAAGTAGTATTCCCAAATATCTCCACTCCTCCAGAAGACAAAACAGAAACAATCCCATCAGCACTTAAAAGGTAAGTTACAGACATAGTTTTTAAATAGTCTCTGTGGAATAGAGTTTTTAGGATTTTAGCTGTTAGAACATTTTTCTTATCCACTCTTTTACTCTTTACATATTAAGGTTTCATGCTGTTAAAAAACAAAAAAAAAAACAGGGGCTGGGAAGATGGTTCAGCAGTCCAAGCATTTGCCTGGCAAGCACAAGGATCCAGGATCTAACCATGGTACTGCATGCTGTGCCAGCCCCAGCCCTGCCAGCCCTAAAACCAGGCATACTGGCACAAACCTGTAATCCCAGACCTGGGGAGACTGAGACAGGAGGATGATTATGAGGATGAGCTGCATAGTGAGACCCTGTACCAAATAAATAAATAAATAGATAAATAAATAAATGATTTTTGAAAATTTTAAAAAGTAGGCATTCTGTGATAGGTTTTACATGACCAGCTTTAAAAAAGAGTTGGAGGGAATAAAAATGTGATCCAAACTACAGGAATTAAAAGCCCAGAGCAGAACTTCATATTAATATCTAATAACATTTAAGAAGGGAAATATTGTATAGAGTCAAATACTCATGATTGAAATAAATTCCTGTGTTGATGATGTCAACATAATTTTACACTTGCATTTTCTTGCACTCAAATGAACAAGGCCTGTATTTTGGCTGTTTCCATCAATCAGCCTCCTGCCCCAGCATGACACTCTGTACCCTCTTATCCGCTGTGCTGCACCAGGAGGCTGATCTGACTGCCACACACCAGAGCCACCACGCCCTCTGGCTTCTGGTTGGTTTGGCCAACAGGAAGCACCGGCAGATGTAGGAAGGCAGAGGAGCTGAGTCCAGGGAAGGATGCTCTCGGGTCCCTCCCTGTGGGATTGCTGAAGCTGGCTGCGTCACACTGGAGGTCATAACCTCTGTCAGTGGCCCTCTCTACACAACCATTCTCTGTGACCATGATTACTCTCTCTTTCTTCTCACTTCTTCTACCAAACTCCCTGAAAATAAAGCAATCCAAAAAATATAATGCACCTCTAGATAAATTTTGTAAAAGCTTCACAGCAGAATAACTCTAAAATGCAGGAAAAGTTGATTTGCTTGACTTGTCTATCTAAATAACCTGTTTGGCTGGTGAATATACTCTGTAAGTCTTAAAAGAATAACTGAGTTAAGCCAAGCTTCATCTGTGCTTGCAAATGAGGAAAATGCCCTGTGGTACCTAGCAACTAGAAGGGAGCTAATGACTTATCCAATTGAAAATAAATCTACCAGACTAGGGAGATAGCTCAGCAGGCTAAGTGCTTGCCTGGCAAGTGTGAGGACCTGAGTTTGATTCCCGGTACCACATGATGAGGACCCTAGTGCACTGTGCTGGCCACTGAAACTCTGGTGTGGTGGCACATTCCTGTAATCCCAGCACTGGGGAGGCTGAGACAGGAAGATCACTATGGGTCCGAGCTACATAGGAGACCTTGTACCAAATAAATAAATAAATAAATATATTTAAAATAAATAAATCTACTGAGATAATCAGAAGCAGTTAGCTTCATGAAGGCAAAAGTGTGTCTTCATTATTTTGCCTCAGGACAAGGTCAACTACCCTGCCTGCTGTCATAGCTGAGTCCATTAAAGTCTTTATATGCTATAGACATCATATTGACTTTTTCACTATATTGATGTTATACTAAATGTGTCCGGTAATCAGGTTCTAAAAAACCTAGATACCTCAATATAGAAACATGCATATCAGAAGATGAAAGCTATATCCCATACAGTTTCTAAAAACTCAAAGATGTAGGACATGTCTGAATAATTACTTTGAGAATGAGAGAAATTCACTGCACCTGTTGTTTCTGACCATAAAGAAAGAGGTGCAGTGCTTGGTCAACCTTACTGGTTGCAGGAGTAAGATATCCCAGGTCTGGGTGGTCAGTCTGGAGTGGCTGCATGCCAGGAAGAGGCTTTTAGTTCGGCCCAGCTGTGAGGCAAGTCTCCAAATACTTGTATCTTATGATCCAGGAGGGCCTGTGGATTCAGAGGTTTCTGCTACAGATAATAGAGAGGCAAAGATAGGAGATCTGGAAGCTGGTAGTAGATGGAGATTCAGGGTCCTTTGTCCTCAGCCAAGTTCTGCCTGTGTGGATTACTCTATACTACAGTCTTCTGTATGGCTGCACCATTTCTTTCCTTTGCTTGCTTGTTTTTAGCAAGAAAGAAGAGAATCTGATGGAACAGAGAACCATGGCACAGAGTAGGTAGCAGTGGTGCAGTCTGCAAGGCCGAATGGAGTCATGAGGTGTGTCACACATGGAGACGTTAAATGTTATCCCGCTGCTCATGGCCAGGCACCTGCCAGGCGTGCTGCTTATATCATGAGTGCTTCCCTGGCCCCTCGCTTCCCCCTCCTCTTCCTGTACTACTTGCACTTGCCATAGCAACGTGCCCTCAGGGGCAGTCAGTATTTTTAAGTGTATTTTATGCACATCTCTTTGGAGGATACCGTACTTCTGCCACCAAACACACCATTTTGTGCTGGTCTTTCTCTTTGTTTCTTGTTTTCGCCCAAACCACCACATGAAGGAAGGCTGCAAGTAGGGAATGTTTTCCAGTGTTCAAGGCTATTCACACTGTCTATCATCTTCATGGTGAGACTACGTAATTTTTAGATGTACCCCATCTATTTACAACTCTCCAGCTCTGTATGTGTGTGCTCACCAAATGTGAACTGCTTATGTCTCCTCCCTGTGACGCAGTTCTCCCCAGCCCACTCTTCTGCGAGGATCTGAGAATTCTTAGAATTGAACTTCTGTACAGCTTAATGTTCTAAAGAGGATGGCAAATCTGATGGGCTCTTATAAATTCACCAAATACCATTTGCCTACACATCACTGGGAGTATAGTGGCAAGAATTTACTCTACCTGCATCCCGTGCATCCAAGGGTGGGGGAAGCTCCTAACCATGTCTCCAATGCCTATACCTAGGATGCAGAATGTTCATAAGATGCAATGATTTCAAACATGGGAAGAATTAATAAATGTAAATAGCACTGCTCTTCACTATGTACTAAATGACTAAGACAAAAACCTTTTCATTTAGTGACAATGGTCATAACAACAGACCTTAAGCAGAAATCAAATAACATTTTCTGGAAGAATATTTGAAAATAATTTTAGCATCGCCAGTTGTATATTCACATGCAACTTGGAATCCATCTTTCATCTTTGGCTGGAGTCCTATTATATACCACCCTAGAAAATTCATGGTAATAAAACAAGAAACCTTTGTAATGAAGTTCAATACAAGAAAAAATTATTCTGTAAAAATGGTTCCTTTTAAAGGACTACTATTAATGTTCATATATATTGCATATATATGAATGTTAATATACATATGAGTGTTCATATATATGAATATATATATATATATATATATATATATATTCTGTGTGAGAGAGTGCAGTGTCAGAAATCTCAGAAACTTGTAATTAATTAGAAATATTTAATAAACCAATTGTTTAAAAAACATGATCTAATAAAATAAACTTACTCTAAACATAGTGTTTTCCAGTTTTTCCCTTGACTAATTTATTCTTAGTTATATTTTAAGAGATTTTAACAGAATTAGAAAACAAATTTTTGCTAGGCATAGAAAATTGCTCAACAATTATTGCTGACTCATACTGGAGCAGTTTCTCTTATGAAATATTTTCCTGTGACTTCTATCAAATATATTTGATCAACATTGGGAATGGTAACAGATTACCCATAAATTAACCATTAAAAACATTCCGTTCTCTAAAGAACTTTCAATAGCCTTTCACAGCACCCAAAATATGAAGATGATACAAGTGATGAATAATAATCAGTAGGTAAACAGATAAACAAGCTGTGACATCACCACACATTGGAATATTATTCTATGATTAAAAAAAAAACATACTAACACATGGCACAGTGAGGATACAGCTTCAAAGTGGTACATTACATAAAAGAAGCCGTACACAGAAGTAAAATACAGAGTGATTCTATTTATATAAAATATCCTTGGGCTGGTGAGATGGCTCAGTGGTCTAAAGCACCTACTTGAGATGGGATTGGCGAAGCACAGGGACCGCGGTTCGATCCCCCAGCACCACATGCCAGCCAGCCCCGCCCCCAGGTGAGCTGAGCTGGCCACACACAAAAATAAATAAATAAATAAAATATCCTTACCAGGCAAATTCATAGAAAGATAAAGAATTGGAGCTTACAAGTCTGGAGCAAGAGAGGAACAGGAAATGACTGATTAATAAGTACAGATTTTGTTTTGGGTACCTAAAATGTTCTATACAGAAACCATAGTTGTACGATACTATAAATGAAATAAATACTGCTGTAGTTTACTGTATAATCATTAATCTTATGCTATGTGAATTTACCTTAATTTTTAAAACCAATAATGATATAATGATTTTAGTAGTTTGATATTACTGGAAAAAAATAATTATTCTAATGGAATAACAGAAAAGCCAGAAAGAGTAATATATGGTACTAAATAAAGTATGATTCCTATTATTTTATTATATATCTGTAGATTCAATTACATTCTGAATTAAATTTCAGTCACTATCATTATATCTCAGAAGCAGAAACAATTAAGAAATTGTATTAAAATCATTTTGTTGTTTTGAAACAGAATAATTCACATGCCCAAGGTTTTCACGAAGTACTAGTGACGTAAGCATTATAAACATAATCTAATATGACTTTCAAATGAATGTTATATATCTACAGATGTTTCCTAAATCTATTGAAGGTCAGGTAGATAGGCTAACAAGCCAGTTAGCTGTCAATTATCTACGACAATGAAGTTACAGCAAATGACCTGAACAAGTTGATGACACAGAGGATTCACTTTTTGCTTTAAAAATTACTCTTATTATATTGAGCATCTTCATCTTCAACTTAAAATGCATTATCATTGTCTGTTCATGAGATGACTCAAATGCTAACATAGAAACAAGGAAAAAAATCTTAGAAAAGCTATCTTACCATTCAATCCAAAAGAGACACCTATAATTATTTGATAATTGTAGACCATTTCCTGCCCATAGCATCTCCTTTTAATTATTGCACCACATTTAATCGTTTACACTAAATTTACAAAACAGTAAACCAATGTATCTCTTTGTCTTTGTCTGTTTGAGAATAAAGTTTTTTTCTTCAGTTTTATTTATATAACGATATTGATTACTATGACAGTGGCATTCATCTACGTATGGAAAACACAACAGGAAACAAAACATTGCAACCATTTACCTCATGGCGTTTGCCTCCCAGTGAATGCAAGCTCATCTTATTAATGGTTCCTTCACAGCATTCCCAGTGGAAACCCTGCATTCAGTGCACAGCAATGTTCAGTGCCAACCCAAACTTGAACAACTGTGCAATGACCGCTGATTCACTGTCTCTTTTTAGGTCCTAGCTCCACAACTAGGATAAAGGTGGAGCTATAGCTTATTGAGAGCAAAAGTCACAATTCACAAGATTATTTAAACATTAGATTATACAGGAAAAAATAATTTATAAAATTTTAAATGATACATAATTTACACATATAATTCACTACATGCTCACAATTACTACCACTAAATTTTCAAAAACCATTTCTAATCATATGAAAATAGTTACATTGTATTTTAAACAGGAGCAACCAGAAAAATATTGTGAGAAATTAACACCCTTGAAATAACATCAAAAATCAAATACTTAGATGAACCATACAAAATACAAAATTGGGAATCACACAGCTGACATGTCTTAATCAGTAGCATCTGAAGGAAAGAAACAACTGCAGAAAGGTATAGAGGAACTCAGATCAGAAGTAACCTCTGAAATAAAATATATCTTTAATCAGAAAATTGCACATTTTAAAAGACAATTTAGATAAAATATCTGAAATGACTGCATGAATAAAAGGAGATATTATACTCATATATTGGAAAAATCAATGCTATAAAGAAGCTAATGGTCTTCAAATTGATGCATAAAGTAAGTGCAATGCCAATCACGGGGACCCTTCCATCCCTCCAGACCCAGCCTAGGCCCAGTATGTGAGTGACAACTTCTGCACCACTCTTGGGACCCCTCCAGACCCAGCCAAAGCCCAGACCTGCCAAGAGTGGGAGAGTTTCCATGCTCCCCTGTGCGCCCTGGACCCCTCTGGACCTGCCCAGCCCCAGCTTGTGAGTGAGAACTTCGGCCATGCTCTAAGGGCCCTCCACCCCTCCGGACCCAACCCAGGACCAGCTTGTGAGTGAGAACTTCCACCACACTCTCAGGACCACCCCAGACCCAGCCCAAGCCCAGGTCTGGCAAGTGTGTGGAAGAGCTTCCGAGCTCCCCTGCACTCACTGGACCCCTCCAGAACCAGCTCAAGCCTGGCTTGTAAGAACTTCCATTGTGCTCTCCAGACCCCTCCAGACCCAGCCCAGGCCTGGCATATAGGCCTGGGGTGAAACTGCAGCTGAAGTCCCTGTGGAGAGACTAAGGGCCAGAACTACCAAGCTAACACAGGAACAGAACATCTTGCCAGAGGGGCACAACAGGTTCACTTCTAAGAGCTGCAGCTGGAAGAAGTTGAACACAGCAGCCAGACCCAAGCCAGGAACAACTGTAGGAATTCAAAATTCATAGGTCTGCACATGAATTTCAGTAGGTGCTAAGGTTAAAACTGCACCAAAGTTCTACACCAAAGGTCAAAGAACAGTGTTATTGCAGTGTGATTGCAGCAAAATGCAATCACAGGCACTGAGCCCTCCCAGAACAAGTGTAGAAGACACAAGCATAGAAGAGATCGGGAATCACACAGCTGAAATGTTTGAATCAATAGCATCCGAAGGAAAGAAACAACTGTAGAAAGGTATAGAGAAACTCAGATCAGAAATAACCTCTGAAATTAAAAAAAAAAAATCTCTGAATTAATAGTGCATGAACTAAAGAATAAAATGCAGAAACATATAGAGGAAATCAGATCAGAAAAAAATCTCTAAAATAAAACAAGAAAGGATAACTATAATGAAAGAATTAGGTAGTGCGGAGATAGCTCTGTAGAATAAGTGCTTCCCTGGCAAGCACAAGGACCTGAGTTCAATCCCTGGTTCAAAAACAAAAAGAAAGAAAGGAAAGAAAAAAGAAAAGAAAAGGAAAAAAAGAAACAAAGAATCAATAACTGCTTCTTAAGAAGACATTGATTAAAAAAATGAAGATTAGAAAAATGAGGGACTTCTTCAATGAGCAATGTCGGAAACGAATACTTCACATGAAGCAGAGTCAAAGAGATATAGAGGAACTTAAAATCTCAATCACAGGCTTGCAAAACCTTTCAAGTGAAAGTGCAGATAGAGTTTCAGATCTTGAAGACACTGTTGCAGCCGGTGAAATGGGAAAAGATCTCTTAAAAACAACTGGGATGAGGAAAAAAATAATTAATCACGTGCAAGATGATGCAAAGATGAAAAACATGAGAGTAATAGGCATCAATGAGAAAGAAAGAGTCAATACAAACGATATAAAAATAATATGGGCAGAAGTAACAGCAAAAAACTTCCCAAATACAGGGAAACAATCTGACATTCAGGTAAAGGAAGCATACAGAACTTCAAATAACTTCAACCCAATTAAATCACACCAAGACATATAACAGTCCAGACCCCAGAAATGCAGCACAAGAGCAATATACTGAAAGCTGCTAGAGAAAAGAAGCAGATCATATACAAAGGAAAACCCATCAGAATAATGGCAGACTTCTATTCACAAACTGTGACATCAAGAAGAGCATGGAGCAGAGTACTTCAAGTCCTCTATTAAAACAAATTCCAGCCAAGACTACTATACTCTGCAAAAATCTCTTTCAAGTTTGATGGAAAACTGAAATACTTCCATGACAATGAACAACTAAAGAATTTCATTATGACAAAGCCAACCCTACACAGACTACTAAAAGATGTTCTACAGAGGGACAATAATGATCATAAGTCCATGAATGAGAATGGAAGGAGCCCACTAAATAGAGCAAACAATTAGACACAGGAGAAAAAAGAGTAAGCAACAGCAGGTAAATAAAATGGCAATCATAAGTCAATACATCTCAATTATAACCATTAATGTAAACGGACTCAGTTCACCAATTAAAAGAATAGACTGGCACAGTGGATTAGGAAACAAAATCTAAAAATATGCTGTATACGAGAAACACATTTAATTCATAAAGAAATTCATAGACTGAAAGTCAAAGGATAGAAAACAATACTACATGTCCCAGCACCTCAGAAAAAAGCAAGGGTAGCAATCCTGTTCTAAGACAGTCTCAACTTCAAACCAAGAATGATTAAATGAAATAAAGAAGGCCACCATATACTGATTAGGGGAAAAGTTCAAGAGGAACAGGTAGCACTCATAAATATGTATGCAACAAACATGGGAGCGCCCAAATATATAAGAAAAATCTTAAGGGACATGAAAAATCTAATATCCAATACCACAATGTTAACAGGAGACCGTAACACCCTCTTAGCCATAAAAGATAGGGCAAGCAGGCAAAAACTTAGCAAAGAAGTACCAGAATTGAAACAGAGCTTGGAATAAATGGACTTTGTAGACATATAGAGAATGATCCACCAAACCACAGCTGAATACACATTTTTTTCAGCTACACATGGGTCATTATCTAAAATAGACCACATACTACTCTATAGGTTATGCTGAAGTATAAGCAAGAAAACAGAAGTTATCCCATGCATATTATCAGACTACAGTGCGATGAAATTGTAAATAAATGACAAAAGAAACCAGAAAAACCCCAGAAATACATGAAAATTAAACAACACCCTACTCAGCAACCAATAGGTCACAGATAAAATGAAACAAGAAATAGAAAAGCATCTACAATTCAATCAAATTTAAAGCATAACTTATCAGAATTTATGGAATGTGATGAAAGCAGTTCTTAGAGGGAAATTTATAGCTGTGAACTCACACATTAGGAACACACAATAAATAAACACCCTAATGTTGCACCTCTAACATCTAGAAAAGGAAGAGCAAATCAAACCCAGAGCCCAAAGACAGGAAGAAATCATAAAGATTAGAGCAGAAATAAATTCAATCGGGACGAACAAAATGGTTCAAAGAATTAACGAATCAAAAAGCTGGTTCTTTGAAGATTAAATAAAATTGATAAACCCCTAGCTAACCTCATCAAAAAGATGAAAGAAAAAATTCAACTACAAGCAATAATGAATGAAAAGGGAGTAATTACAAGACCCAGTGGAAATTCAGAACATTATCAACAGCTACTTTGAGAATCTTTACTCTCACAGAATGGAAGAAACAGAAGAAATGGACAGATTCCTAGAAAGGTACAAATTAGCAAAACCGAATCAAGAAGATATAACAACTCTCAATAACCCAACAACAGCCAATCAAATACAAGGTGTAATAAAAATCCTACTGACAAAGAAAAGTCCAGGTCCTGATGGATTCACAGGTTAACTCTACAGGAAATTTATGGAAGATATAATACCTATACTCCACAAACACTTCAATGAAATTGAAAAGGATGCTATCCTCCCATAATCGTTCCTGTAGGCAAGTATTATACTAATACCAAAACCAGGGAAAGATGCAACTAAAAAAGAAAACTACAGGCCAATCCCTCTCATGACATAGATGCAAAAATCCTCAATAAAATCATAGCAAATAGAATACAGAAAATCAACAAGAAGATCATACACCATGACCAGGTAGGTGTCATCCCAGGGTAGCAAGGATGGTACAATCTATGCAAATCTATAAATGTAATACACTCTGTCAATAGAGCCAAATCTAAAAACCACATGAACACCTCAATGGACACAGAAAAGGTTTTTGACAAAGTCCAACACTCATTCATGTTCAAAGTCCTACAGAAAATAGGAATAAATGGTGTCTACTTCAATTTGACAAAAGCCATCTATGACAGCCAAAAGGCTAACATAATTCTAAATGTGGAAGAACTGAAATCTTTTACTCTCAGATGTGGTAAAAGACAAGGACATCCTCTATCACCCCTCCTATTCAGTATAGTTTTGGAATCATTAGTTAGAGCCATTAGACAAGAGAAAGAAAAGGAATAAGAATAGGTAAAGAAGAAGTTAAATTATCATTATTTGCAGATGACATTATACTTTACTTGGAAGAACCAAAAAACTCCACCATCAAGCTACAAGAATTGATACACAAATTCAGTAGAATAGCAACATAAAAAGTCAATACCCAAAAGTCAATAGCGTTCCTCTACACAGATAACAAAACACACTGAGAGGGAAATTAGAGAAACAATACCTTTTACAAAATAGCACTGCAGAAAATGAAATACCTTGGAATTAATCTAACTAAAGACGTCAAAGATCTTTTCAAGGAAAATTACAGTACTCTGAACAAAAGAAATCATAGAGAATTTCAGAAAATGGAAGAATATTTCCTGCTCCTGGATAGGAAGTACCAACATTGTGAAGATGGTTATACTCCCAAAGTTGCTGTATAAATTTAATGCAATCCCTATCAGAATACCACCAACATACCTCACAGACCTAGAGAAATCATTCCTAACCTTTATTCTGAACCAGAAAAGACAGAATAGCAAAGGCAATTGTGGCCAACACAGACAAGGCAGGAGGCATTAGAATTCCTGACTTGAAATTATACTACAAAGCTACTATGATAAAATCAGCATGGTATTGGCAACAAAATAGACCAGAGAATAAATGGAATATATTAGAAGATGCAACAGCCTTAACAAACACACTCAGTCACCTGATTTTCGACAAAGGGGCAAAACATGCTTAGTGGGAGAAAGGTAGACTTTTTAACAAATGGTGCTGGAAAAACTGGTTCTCTACATGCCGAAAACTCAAACTTGACCCAGATCTATCACCATGCACTAAGCTAAAGTCAAAATGGATTAAAGATCTAAACATAGTACAGAAACTCTAAGTTCCCTGGGAGAGAAAGTAGGAGGAACTCTTGTAGACAGGGGTAAGCAAAGAGTTTATGAGCAAAAATCAAATCACACAGGTAATACTTGAAAGAATTAACAACTGGGACCTCCTCTTATTGAGAAGTTTTTGCACGTCAAAAGAAATTATCAACAAAGTAAAAAGACAACACACAAATTTGGCAAAAATCTTAACTAATAAGCACTCAGACAAACGTGTGCTCTCTAGAATTTATAAAGAACTAAAAAACATTATGGTTCAAAATTTAAAGACCCAGTCCATAAATGGGCAACTGAGATGAACACACACCTCTCAGAGGATGAAATTATAAAAGCAAATATATATATGAAAAAAATGCTCCACATTACTATCCATCCATGAAATGCACATTAAAACAACACTGAGATACTATTTCACCCCAGAAAGAATGGCTATCATAAAGAAATAAACCAACAAGTGTTGG
The DNA here is from genome assembly GCF_000260255.1 of Octodon degus. Classification (NCBI taxonomy): domain Eukaryota; kingdom Metazoa; phylum Chordata; class Mammalia; order Rodentia; family Octodontidae; genus Octodon; species Octodon degus. The sequence continues at coordinate 3,515,490 of NW_004524718.1, forward strand.
AGAGGTTGTGGGGAAAAAAGGAACACTTCCCCATTGCTGGTAGGAATGTGGTCTGGTGCAACCATTATTGAATTCAGCGGGCAGACTCATTAAAAATGTAGTACTAGAAATCCCATTCAAACCAGCTATCCCCCTAGTGGGAATTTTCCCAAAGAAATGAAAACATCATATCATAGTGATATATGTGCACCTATGTTTATAGCAGCACAATTTATGATAGCCAAATCTTGGAAACAAACAAGATGCCCATCACCTAAGGAATGGATGAAAAAGATGTGGTATATTTATATAATAGAGTATTATTCAGATATAAAAAAATTATAAACTCAAAGCTTTTATATTTATGTGGATGCCACTTGAAGATATACTTATAAGTGAAATAAACCATACCCACATGTGTAAATATCCTATAGCCTTTCTAGTGTAAGAACTCAAAGGAAGAAATAAAAATTGAAAGGTATAACACAATTGAAAGTGAAGTGAGAACTTCAGGATTAGACAATGAAGAGAGGGCAAGGAGAAAAGCTAGGAAACATGACAGGGGCAGTGTCATACATTTCTATGTACTAGATGGTTAAGGCAATGATCCTGGGAATCTTCAGCACATTTTTGAAACTAGCAGTTAACTGATAGGATTCTCACCCTAACTAACTATATATTCTGATACCTGTAACCTAATCAACTGCACTGAAGATAGCAACCTGTAATACTAGGGTTATGCTTGGAATGCCTGTCATTCTGGTCTTCTAAATACGTACTGCTTGTCATGACATACCAATTAGTGCCATACTGTCTCTCAAGTAAATGTTTGTTTTAAAAAGGGTAATAAATGAAAACAAGAGACAAGAAAAGGTAGTCATAGGACTGTCCTGTTGCAAATCTGTACATGGTTAGATTTCTTAATTTCCAGTAAAAATATGTAATTGCTCATTCCTTTTTAAATTTTTTTTTATTTTATTCTTTTCATCATATTCTATAGGGACTCAAATTTTAACATATCAATGCTTGATGGAAAATATCTGTTCCATGTTATGTCTAAGATAATTGATTTTCAGGTAGATAGTGAGGTTAAATTCAACTGCCTATGTTGTAGAGTAATAATAATAATCTTCTCTTCTGGAGGGTTAACTACTTAAGTTGGCAGACCAAAATTAAGGAAAAAGAAGTGCTGCAAGGATAGCCAACATTTTGGCCCTAGCCTTTCCAGAGCCAGTGAAGACTCAGGACATAAGAGAACCTCTACTGTAACATCATGTCAGTCAGTGGTGTCCCAAATTTTCTGATCAAGGAGATTATAGGGCCACAAAGGAAAGTGATTGATGATGTAAGAGGGACTATCCTAAGGAGAGTCGCTTGGAGAGAAAACACTATCTCAGGCTTTCACAGAGAGGGAATTGTTTAAGCAATAGCCATGACTCATCCACATGGCTGACACCGACAAAGGATCTACAAAGTGCAGTACAGGGTTTCAGGATAAATCCTGAAGGGATTTGACTGACCTTGGCAGATACAAAAGTTTCCCTTCTTGTTATATAGGTCTTGCCTTATCTTAGTCTTAACCATCCAGCAGAAAAGTATAACAATGAAGTATAAAAAGTAAAGCCGTATTAATATGCTGAGCTGTAAAAGGTTCAGGTCAACAACTTGTGACTTTGCCAGTCCTACAGAAAACCCACTACTGTTATGGACTACTGGACTCTATTGGAATATTTTGCTGAATTCACGCACCTACAATACTTAAATGACAATTGAATACCCTTCCCTGACAAAACTAAACAAAAGATGGGACTACAAATGTACAACTGTCTTGTATCTGTATATTCAAAATAGGATCGATATACAGCTACTTTCTCTTAATTCATGGAATAGAAAGTTTTTTTCTAATAGTATTTGTTGACAGGATATCATGTTTGCATCACGTACAATGAATATCCACTAAGACAACAATATGCAATGTATTAGTTACTGAAACTGTCCTACTAACCAGTTTTTAAACGGTCTCATTGCTATTTGTTTCTCAATAAAATTATCAAAAACAAAGAATAGGATTTTCATAGGACCTTTTTGAGTTGTATTTTCAGTTTTTGTAAAGTCAGACAAAATGATTCTACAATTTATAACCAATGTATAACCACGGTAACTGTGAAGGAACATGAGCCTAGGTCTACTGTATGTAAAATGAAGACCTACTACAAATCTGCAGTAACTAGGTCAGTGTCACTACAAGGGCAGCAGAGTATGTCAATGTAGTAGGATAAAGAGATTGTAAATATACTCAGTTTATGCTCGCATGGCCCAAAATAATAGGAAAAGGATAAACTTTTCCTTATTGGTGATCATTTAATTGGATATCTATATAGAAAAAAATTCCATTTTGATTCTTACCTCCCGAGACACACACACACACACACACACACACACACACACACACACTCAATTCCAGATGAAATAAAGATACAAATATGAAAAACAAAATAATAATGATTTGGTAAGTTTAAATATTGTCCAACATGTATTAGGTAAATATTTCTTATATAGGGAGTAAAAGGTTAACATTAACCATCTTGTTAGCATTAGCGATCTAAGAAGCATGATATTCACTGAGGAATAAACCAATTTGTTCATTGTGCACATAAATAAGAACTTCTATTATGGATTAAATAATCCGCAAGTACAAAGACCAATTTAAAAAGAAAAATTGACATAAAAAGCCCACAAAAGAAATGAAAACAGTGAAACAGTAAAATTATCTGGAAAATTAAACTAAAATCGTGGTGAATATTATCTCTTGCATTTTCATTAGAACAGCTCAAATCTAGGACTTCAGTACCACGAGATGGCAAAGCTGTGCAGCCAACGGAATTCTCACTTGTGTTCAGGTTTAGATGAATAACTGGGTATCTATTAGGCAGAATCCATGAAAAGCAAAACATAAACATACAGTGTGCCAGAGAAATTCTACTAATAGGATTACTTCTAACAGAAATGCTTGCACACATACCTTCTAGACATCTAGAGGAATATTTATATCAGTATAATTTATAATAGTCAGAAACTGGAAACAGTCCTCATTCCATCTGTGATGAATGGATAAATTGAAATACCCCTGTAACAATAAACAGCAAAGACAACGAATGAAATACTCCTACTCATAAAAATAGAGATGAATCTTATATGCATAATGCTGAAAGAGAAAAACCAGACACACACAAATATATTTTTTATGATTCCATTTATATGACTCTAACCATCCCAAAATACAGTGGTGGAGTGACAGGATAGAAATGCAGAGTACACAGAGGAATAGCTGTTCTCTAGAATTTGTAATTTTCTATTTCTTTGGAAAGTGGACAATTTATTTTATTTCTATACTCGTATCTGTATACCTTTTTTTTTTGTTGTTTGTTTGTTCTGTATTTACAACAGGATCTCCAGGGTCTGACTATGTAGATTGGACTCCTGGTGATTCTCCTGTTTCAGCCTTCCAAGTGCGGGCATTACAGGTGCTCGCCACCACACCCAGTCTCAAGCACTGTCTCAGTGAGCCCTGGGGGCAAGGCCAGCAAGGCACACCAGGATGAAACCCCAGGGCCCTGCATCTGCCTGAGCAGGGCTTTAATCTGTGGAGCTATCTGGCCAACCCATATCCCTATAATTTTTGATGAGAAGATCATATTTTAAGTAAAAAATGCAAAATCATGGCAAAGGTTAATAACCAGGAAACACTGTACAGACATCTTTTGTGCTGTGTTAAAATTAAGTTCATGGACACATTATTGTTTACATAAAACTTTCACTAAAGAAAAGTGTTCATGGTTCAATGAGGAAAAAAATGAGTTCTGACTAACCTAAACTATCTACATTTCCTAAAACAACTGCAAAGTTTCCACATCAAAGACAGAAAAAATTCTACCCACAGAGCTATGGGTTGGAGGAACATTTGTCAGGGATAAGAAACTGGCTGAGGACAGGGGCAAAATAAAAGCAGAAACTAAATTGTAGTCTGTGGATTAAAATGTAGAAGAACCTGCGCAATCTGGCATTTTTTTTATAAATAATCTTAATGGGGTAAACAACAGATTCTTCCAGTTTACTTTGGCTAAACTTTGATGAAGTGTAACAATCTGTCTTCATCTTCTCTCATCTTTCCCTTAGAAATCTTTCAGTATTGCTCTTTTTATTCGCTTACTCATTTGTTCGTTTCTTCCACAAACATTTAGTGGAGATTTTTACCAACCTGCACCTTGGAGATTCAGTGATAAACAAGTCAGAAGATGACCTCACCGAATTTGCATTTTACGACAGAATACAGATAGTAAGCTAGCAAACAAGTAAATAAACAAGGGCACCGGCAAGGCTGCAGCTAAGGAAATGAAAATGGTTTGGGACACTATGAAGTGATAAGGGATAGAGCGCTGTTTCCCCCAGCTTGGGAATTACTTTAGAGGCAATGATTAGAAAAGAGCACCTTGGGAGGGGCAATTTCAAGTAAGGTCTTATGGATGAAATTTATTCATTTGCTTATTTTTTTTTTTTCCTTTGAGGGGTACCAGGGATCAAACTCAGGACCTTGTACTTGCCAGGCAAGCACTTATTCCACTGAGCCATCTCCCTGGCCCTTCATTTGCTTAATTTATAAAATATATACTGAGTACCTACCATATGGCAAACACCATCACTGCAACTTGCTGGGAGGTCAACAGTAAAACAAAGCCAAAGAAGGAGGCTTGGGAACACTGACACTGAGATTTTCCAACATGTCCTTTCATGCTGATGCAATAATAACTGCAAATGACCTGGATGGAAAAACCCTGGCAGGTGCATTAAACTTCAGGAACGTCAAAGTGTCGATAATGCGATGAGCAATTGGAACACAGGCCTGCAATAGGTCTGAAGAAGGCGGCAAAGAACAGAACACAGGCGGTTGTGCAGTCACACAAAGGAGTGTACCTTGCTGCTTAATACGATTAGGAACCACTGGCCAAATGTTCAAATTTTATTTATTTAGTTAGTTAGTTATTTGGTACAAGGTCTCACTACACAGCTCAGAATCATAGTGATCCTCCCGTCTCAGCCTCCCCAGCGCAGGGATTAGAGGCGTGCCCCACTACGCCCAGCTTCAGGACGACTGGCTCTCCTGGGGTTCTGGGGCAGCCACGTCATGTGGTAACAGGGATGGAACTTGGGTCCCTGCTCTTTCCAGGCAAGCACTGAGACTGCTGAAGTATCTCCAGACCCCACGGTGGATTTTTAAGCAGAGGAATGCTATGATCGTATTTAATGTTGAGATATCACTTGCTGCTTTGTGAAGAGTGATTTGATAAATAAGAATAGACATAAGGAAATAAGCTGATGAGCTACATTCCAGGCCCACAAAAATACTGATCTGACCTGAGATGGGAAAGTGGAGATGGGGAGAGACTAGGGACACAATTAGGGATACAATTAGCCACAATGACTTTCGGATAAGTAAAGTAAGGAGAGGAAAAGACATTATTATTACATCCTGGAAATTTTGATGCCCTTTGAAAAGATGGCAGAGAGAAAGAAAAACTTGGAAAGGAAACTGAGGCCAAGAAATTAAGAGTTTCTGCTTTTTGACAGGATGTACTGAGAGATAGCAAGGCCCCTAACTGAGGTGACAGAAGAAGAGTCTGAAATGTGGTAAAGAGTTCAGCGATGAGACACAGCAAAATAAACACTGACTTCGTATATATGTCGCTCAATTAGCTCCTACGAGAAGGTCTCATTTTACAAAATAAAGAAGACCTGAGACATATGAGTTAAGCGGCCTGGATACTTACAGGCCTAACAGAGGAGGGGTAGTCAGCCAAAGAAGTCAAGAAGACACAGACACTAGGGAAAGTCAGCAAAGAAGCAGAACAGGCACCAAGAGAGAGCACAGTGGCATAATCTACAATTTAGATATATTTCAGAATTGCTAAACGAGTCCAAAGGGTCCCCACACATAAAAAGATAAATATTTGAGGAGATGGAAACACTAATTATCCCAATTTGATCATTACCCACATGTAGAAAATTGTCATATGATCCCCACCAATCATGTACAGTGAAGAATTAGCACAAATGATAATCACATTGGAGATTTAAGAGAAAAGAGCAACACCAAAAACAACATGTGGCTTAGTCTGTATTCTTAGATATACGTGATCCCGCCTCAGAAATTCCCTTTTGAATAGATTTGACATGCATTGTAACTATCTGATCTACATCTACACCCCAAGTTAAAATGAACATGACAGAAGATGACAGATACCGTACAACATAAGCTATTTCTATTATTACTGGATCAATAAAGTTAATATATGATAATATTTATTAAGTTAATATATGATAATAATATATCATGCAAGTTAATATATGATAATAATTATTACTGGATCAATAAAGTTAATATATATATATAGTGACCAACAGAAATCTTGGTAGAATTCTTACAAAAATCATAATATTATTGATCATTTATTTAGTACTACTTCCTTTTTTGTCAAACTAAATCTGCATTTTGAATTTTGTCTACACTATTTCCTCCTTATCAAAAAGAAAGAAAAGATTTTTACCAGAATAAAGAAATTTATATTTAAATGTAAGGAATTAAAACTGCACTTGCTCGAAGAGGGAGAAAGGTGTTAGATCTTTGAAATTAGGGGATACGGAAGATGCTTCATGAAAAAAAAATCTTTAAACAAATATCTTTTGTGGAAAGGATTTTATTTTCATTCACTTCATGCTGAAAATATAACAAGATTTGGAAGAAAATTTTCATATAAAAGTTAATTAAATGTTCTGATTATACTTGACAATTCAGTAAATGCCATCCAGAGAAGTTACATAACAAAGCTAAACTCATTTATTGCCACAGATAGCTAACTTTGTTCTTGCAATCACAACTTAAATACCATAAACTACATTTAACTACAGATGATCTATTGGGAAGTTGGGGACAAGGTGGTGAGTTGTTCCCTTCAGGATCCTCATCTATGTTCTGAAGTAACTGAGGAACTATAGAAACAAATAATTCTAGGGTTGCTGAATTATTATTTTATTATTTTAATTATAAAACTATAGAAAGTTCTCAGTCTCTATTAACATTGCTTCAGTTTCCTGAGCTGTCATAACAAAAATATCAAAGATTGGGTGCTTAGCTTAGGGCCCACCCACATGTCCCCTCCTAATGTAATACCTCTAATGTTCCATCTCCAACAGGTCTCATGTTGAGATACTGTGTGTGGACTAGAACTTCAAGTAGGAATCTCATGAAGGTACAGGTTAACTCATAAGAGTTAGTATGCATGCTATTATAGTGATTACTGTGTTAGTCTTTTATCTTCATAGCTTCACTGAAAGAAAGCCATTTTAACTCCATTTACCAAGACTTCTAAGAATGTATCATGATTCGGTTTCTTAAACAAGAACCTGAGAAGCTCGAGTACTTCTCTGAGATTAAATTTCCTCCAGAATATTTGTACCAAGCCAAGCTGCAGCGTGGCCATGCTTCTGTGTAGTCACTCCAGCCTGCTGGCCAGACCATGCAACTTACAGAGAGCCCGCAGGCTTCCCTCAGCGGCGAAGTGCCCACACCCAAACTGAGGCCACAAGTTGTCAGTCCAGCTACCCTGCTTCCGTTCTGCAAGACTTGTGCCCCCTCTGCTCGGAGAGGCTCAAAGTTTCTATCCTGGGAGTTAATGAACACTTTAATCAGGGCTTGGGCTTTAATAGTTGGGAAAGAAAAGCTTCCATTTTTTAAATGGCCAAAAGAGCATCATCACTAAGGCCAGGACGTGAAACTAAATCCTACTGCCTGCAAGAACAGGGTGGTTTCCATGGCAGCGCCCTAGAAGGAGAACAGCAGCAGCTACAGCCTGTATCCTGTTCTTTTAATTCTCCCTCCCTCCCCCGTCACACACACACACACACACACACACACACACCAGGACTTCACAGATAACATAAACTATTCAACGAAGATCAACAGACAGAGGCTGGACCCTCTGCTGTGGTCTCTGCATTTGGGAAGCCTTTATTCCTCTTGGACTAAACTCTGAGCAGTTCCAGGTGTTCTCAGGCCACCGGGACCCGCATCACATCACTCTCCCAGACCACACAGATGCCTGTACCTTGGCTCTTCTTCGCACTCCTTATTTCATTTCTTTCCCTTTTCTCTAAGGAATAAAGTAATTAGGTTTTTTCTTTAAAAAAAAAAAAAAGCTTCCCTGCTTTGCTCAGACAAAAATCTAATGAGCTATTTTTTTCTATTTAGAAGAATTTAAATGTAACCAAAAAATTGCTAGGGAAATATATTGAAAGCTATGACTGCAATGATGTACTGCATCCTCTATAATTTTCCTTTGTTTATATCTGATTGTGAGGAATAAAGACATGCTGTAGGAATCTCTGATTGAAACTGGCTGGATGTGTTTGTTTGTTTTGTCATATTGTTTTTGAAAAATCTAAAAACTGGTTAATGGTTTTACTGCTCTCTTTTAAAAACGCTGCACAATGAATAAGACTTGGAATTAATACTTAGTACTAGCCCACAGAGATGCTGCTTATTGTGCATATTCTATATTTTCCCAAGAGGGTGACATCTTAACAGATGTTATCATTTCTTTTTATAACAATATAACAACAATAAAAGAACCAGCTACAGGAAATAAAATTCTACCTCAAAAAAAAAAAAAAAAAGAAAAAACAGTTATACTAGATAATAATAATTGAAATCATCTGTGTCCTTTTTCATTCATCCCAACTTCCACTACTTTATAAATTATATCTTTTTTACTTGACTATGAAAAAAGAAAAATGTTTCAGTTTCCATGACTTTCAGAGCTTTCCTTGCATTGCTGGGAGGAATAATCTCGAGGCCTCTTCCCAGTCCCAGCGGCACTCTTCCCCTGCAGAAGCTGGAGTCCAGGACTCAGAGATGACGCAGTTCCTCACAACAGCAGCTGATCTGAAGCAACTGATATGCGAGCTAAAAAAGAGAAGGCAGATAAGCGATGTATGGATTGGAGTTTGTTGGGTTTATAAGATGCATTTTTGTGCGAGAAAACGCCCAGCAAAGGAGGACTTCGTTTGCAACAATTCTATTGTCAAATCTATAAAATGACAAATATTCTTCTTCAACTTCATATTGAGTATGATGCTGGCACAAAACAAAGATATGCACTTTCCAAAGATGTGAACTTTGAGAATATTTTTTTTCTTAGTCAGAACATAGGAACCAAGCAGTAAATTCTCAACTATTGCGCAAGCGTCTATTGGTAACACATTCACATGAAAGCTGCCAGCTGGCATCAGTGTGAGAACTTTACTCATGGTGTTGAGCAAAAGCTTGGTAAGCCTATTTGTAAAAATAATTATGATTAATGGTGGGGTGGTTTGAATTTTAAGGAACAATGAATTTATAGTCCCACAAGCAGAAGTTATTGAATGAAAATCAGACACACAAGCTTAAATATCATGTTGTTTCTCTTACATAAGAAACCCAAAATATAAATAAATTAGAGGGAAGACTAAAAGAAAGATAACAGGAAATGGGAAGGTAGACCTTTTGCAAAAGGGGAGGAGATCAGTGAGAGGGGGAGGAAGCGAGGGAGGGGATGAAAAGAGGGAAGACTTCTTGTGCGCAGGTGTCAATGCCTAGGGACAAATGTAAGCATTATGTGCTGCAAAACATGGGCTCAGAAAAATTAAAAACTAGTAAAAAGGGAATCACTGAAAGCAAAGAAAAGGCCCAAACCAGAAGACTGTGCCTTCCAGATCTTCCAAGCATTTCAGGAAAGAGAAGAAACACAAAGTCTATCGGTCCAGGAGACGAGTCAGCAAGCCCTGTTATTTTGAGAAATGGAACATTTGATGGATCACCAAACATTCTCTCATAACTTTTTATAATGAGTCCGAAGACATGCCTTTTCCAAGAGTTAAGCTGTATATGTCAAAAAGGAATCTTTGTTCCCAGGCCAATTACTTCCCCACAAATCTTTAAAAGCATTGCATGTTAGCCTTGCCAGAATTTTAAAGCTCAAAAAAAAAAAAAAAATCAAAAATCAAAAATAAAATACTACTATTTCAAAACTATGAAAAGAAAATTATAAACTGAAATTATCACTGATTACCAAACTGTATTCAAGACATAGTAGATAAACTATTCATCTAAACTGAAGCTCCATTTGTTTAACTAGATATAAATAATATCTGCTATGGGATGTGAAAACATTTTAGTGCACTTGATAAAACCAAACTCTGACCTCGGAGTGCCCCAGATCATGAAAACTTATAAGTGATCAGAACACAACCAAAGAATTAGTGTGATGTTGCTACACATTTTGGGTAAAGAACATTCAAACAAAAAATCAACTTTTGCTTCTATTAAATGATGTTTCTAAACATTTCAGGTAAACAGTACTCAAAGAAGAAACTAAACTTTAGTTCTGTCTTGTACTTAGGCAATCAGATAGCAGAATTAAAACCATATGAAAAGTTTTGTGAAACTCAAGTGAATAGAATGTCTTTGCCAAAATATAAAAGGAAGAAGAGAAAGGGCCAGCCTGACAGCTCAGAGGACTGAAGTGCCTGCTTAGGCAGAGCGCTGAGGCTAGAGGCTAGGGTTCACACCTGTCGGGCGTGCCAGCCCCGCCCCCGGGGGTGCCCTGAGACACGACTGAGACTGGGTGTGGGCGACTGAGACTGGGCGTGGTGGCGCGTGCCTGTAATCCCAGGGCTTGGGAAGCTGAAAACAGGAGGATCACTACGAGTCCAATCTATCGTACTCAGTAGTGAGACCCTGCTGACCCTGTAGACCCTGTCCTAAATACAGGAAAAAAAGGAAGAAGAGAAAATCCAAAAGTGTTTGATTTTTAATCTGCAGTGCAGTACAGTCTGAGCTACAAGGTAGAATTTCAGTGAATAACATGAAAATCGTTGCAGGGATATTACCTTGTTCTTTCAATGATTCCTTTCATTTTGGATCCACTGGTGACTTGGTCAAACTAGTTTTCTTACTGAAATGATGCTATTGGCCAGGGATATAGCTCAGTGGTCCAAGTACATGCCTGGCAAGTGAAAGGTCCTGAGTTCAATTCCTGGTACCAAAATAAACAACAAAGAGAAAGGTTTTGAAATGACACTATCATTCTTGCTTCCAAGTCTTACTTCAGGTTTTCCTCACAGGGAAAATCTTTGCCTTTCCCTTTGCAGCTCCAAAGCCTGCAGCACTTCAGCCACTGCACTGAGAAAAAAAAATCTACATGAACTAAAAGAAATGTGATGTGAAATATCTATCATGAAAGGTACATTTATTCCTTTACATTCTTCCCAAATTTGACAGAACTTCAACTTCATTAGTATTTTGATCCATTTTTATTACATACACAGAATGGGAACCAAAGAGAAAGAACTGTAATATGCCGTGTCCAGGGCTGTGCTCACCCTCACCCACAATCATGTGCTGCGATCACCTGCTTCTGTCCCCAGATCTAGGGTGCTGGTTTGTACACTCTCACTGGAAGCTGGTCCTCCTTCCCTGCTTGCTAACTAGGGCTCAAGATCAAGCCTGCTGCCCATCCTCTCTCTTGGTTCTTGATCTAGGGCTCAGGAATTCCCACGAAGATCTGAAATTATTCCCTTACCAATCCATCCTTCACCATTGTTAAGAAACTTAACTCTCTCTCTCTCTCTCTCTCTCTCTCTCTCTCTCTCTCTCTCTCTCTCTCTCCCTCCCTCTCTCCCTCCCTCCCTCTCCCCCCTTTGGTTCTGACCCTCACTGTGCATGGGCATGCCTGGATTATTCAATGCCTTCTCCCTCATTCTGAATTTCTCATTCATTTCTTTGTCTACCATTTGCCCTTTTTATTTGGATCCTTTAGTCCTACATGAATCTTTTTCTCGTGGTTGAAGTAACTGATCTTATATCACAACATTCCAATCTCTTAAATTTTATTTTCTTCACTTTTAATAAGGTGTAAATACACACATGAAAAATTGTGTGTATTTACAGTCTACAACTTGATCTGTCAGTGCATGTATACATTGTGAGGTGATTGATTCTAACTGATATTTTAATAACTGGTTATCTTCTGAGTAACATTTTTAATAGCTTTATTGAGAAACAGATAGCAATGAGACAGCTTCAAAACCAATTAATTTCATTTATTCTAATCTTTCAGCTCTCAACAAAGAAGGAACTATTTCTTTCTGCCTAATAATGAGAAAAATAAGACCTTGAAAAAGTTGACCTTTTGCTCACTGACTCCAAATACCCTCTGGCCAAGACAACAGAAACTTTCCATATTAGAGAAATGCTAGGACCAGCGTCCTCAAGACAACCTAGAATGCCTGTTTCTGCAAGCACAGTGAACCAGCATCAGGAACCCAGATGCAGAACACATTCCAGATGCCCTACTGTAACCCCGTCATGAGCCAGCCATCCTTACAATCAAATCAAAATCATTTACAAAACTAGAAATACACTCTTTCAATCTCATGAAGCATATTTTGCTCAGGGGTATATCATGTACTAGTTCTAGAAAAACACATTACTTACTTTTCTACTTCTAGAAAAAATGTTACCTATTCTAGACTATGAGTCATCCTAATTCTTTTTCCTACTCTGCCTTCTTACCCAGAACTCTAATTTGAACAGAGCTGTTAGCAGTACTAGCTCTGTCTGGGAATGGAGAGAATTTATTGTATCACTAAATCACCAAAGAAGGATAGAAAGGACTGAGAAAAATGCACCGAGTTTTGAAAAATGCTTGTTATGAATGACACTGAGGTGGACTGAACTCGCATTTTGATGGTTTGTTCATCCAACCTTTTGCCCTCTCTCTCCATTACACCCTGGACCAGCATCATTTCCACAAACAAGACATCATTTTTATTTTTATCTTTAAGTTATTGCATTCCATAGAGCCCATTTTCTAAATTCTAGCCTATCGTCTGGTAATGTACCTTTTGTAAGCTCCAACAATAACATAAGAGGAAATTTTTAACTTTCGTATGAGTGGCGTTATTTGCTAAGGAACAAATTTGGTATGTAAGTTATGCTGAAGCTCTGACAATTATTCATTCCCATGTTCAGCGAGTGTATTTCACTCTAGGCAAGGCAGAAAGGTGCTAGGAGGTGAATAATGAGTATATTATCCAATGGCCATGGCCTTGAGCTTTATTTTTTGTAAATTTAAAGGAAACGAGACGTTCTCTAGTGTTCCATTACCATTAATATTGCTCATAGATAGCTAATAGGTGTTTTATGGTTTAAATCAAAAATGTTCCCCCAGTGTGTTTGGAAGGTGATTAGGTCATGGTGCAGCTCACTCATGAGAAGACCCATCCCTTGATGAATTGAGTAGCTGAGTGTGCCCTTAGTAGGCGGGGCCTGGCTGGAGGTGGGTTACTAAGGGTGTGACCTGGAAGGCTGGATTCTTCTCAGGCTCCTCTCTTTTCTGGGTGTTTCCTGGATGCTGAGGATGCACACCTTTACTTCTATCTTGCCCTCTGCTTTCCTATTTCTGCCTGGATTAAAATATGATGAACCAAAATAAACTTCTTTTTTAAGTTGCATGTATTAAATACCTTGCTCCAGCAATTGGACAGTGACTAAGACAGAAATTAATATCAGAGAAATAGGGAGTGGGGTGGCCAATGTGGCTATACCTAATCAGAGTTTAGAAGCTTTTGGAACTGATTTGTGGGAAGAGTGTAGAAAGCTTTGGATGTACGGGCCTGATAAGCTCTAGAATATTGTAAGCAGTGGTTGATGTGAGATTCAGGTCAGAGCTCAAAAGACCAGAATTTTGATAGGAGTACAGAGAGCAAAGTCCACGGCAACAGACATAGCTGTCATCCACATGACGATGATTTTACTAGCATGCACAGTACAAGACCTGTGGGGCCAGAGAGGTTTCCACTCAGATTTCAAAGAAAAGCCCAGGATCCCAGCCAAGGAGCCCCCAAGAAAGCAATGCATGAAGCTGTGGGAATGAAGCCAGTGGTGCAGTGGAGATCGCAGGATGTGGAAATTCCATGAATATGAAATGTTTTCTGAAGAAAGCTGCAGGTTGTGAGTGGAGCCAACCCAGGAGAGAGACCATGTGATTGCAACTGGTCAAGTCATATAAGCAGGGTCAACAAAGCTCCTCAGAACTTATATTTACTGCCATTGGCCCTGAGTGCCATGGTGGAGCTCCAAGACTTAGTGTTTCCCTGATGAGTTTCATTCTTGCTTTGTTCTGACCTCTTAAATATTTTGCTATTCCTCCCCTTCGCAGAGACGGTGTTCACCTGTGCCATTGTGCCTAGTGTTACATAACTTGTTTTTGGTTTTTACCGAGGTTCAAGGCTAAGAGAGTTTGCCTTGAGTTTCAGAAGGGACTGAACTTGGAGTTTTGAAAAATGCTGGAGTCATTGAGAATTTGGGGAAGGAAGGAATTATGGAGCTTCTGCTGTACACGAGATCATTGTATTGTATGTTAGGCAGAATTATGTACTTGCCGTTGTCTTTATTTTTAGATTAAATATGTGTAGTCAACTTGAGAAGTTCAGAAGTTCAACTAAGTGACTCACAGGGGGCCAGGGTACTCACTTGGCAAATATTCATATCCTGTGCAAAAGGGAGGCAGGGAGAGATGATGTGGGCACACACTCGCCCTCGGGAGGGTGGATGGGGAGTAGTCTGCTTACAATATAAGCAGGGAAAAGAGGTTCACTCTCTCCTTTTTTGTTTTTGTTGCTTTTTCTGTGTTCTGCCACCTTGAATTGTACCACTCTGCCTGCAGCCAGATGATTATGTTCTGAAACCTCCACAAACTCTAAACTTTCCTCTTTTAACTTTTTGATATTGGGTATTTTGTCTCAGCAATGAAGATGGTATGTTTGAGGACATAGGGTTGAATAGTGAGTTGGAAAGTGTGGGATGAGACAGGGTAGAGGTTTTAACTTGATTGGCTTTGGAATCTACCCCTGGGGTTGGTGGGGCACATCTCTAGGTGTTTGGGTGAGTCATAGAGGTATGGCATGCAAAACTCGAGCATTTTTTTTCTTCTTTTTTTTGTATTTTAGGGAAAGGTCTACAGGATGTTCAGGGTCTCACTACTAGATCAGACTCATAGTGATCCACCTGTTTACAGCCTCGCAAGAGCTGGGATTACAGGTGCGAGCCACCATGCCCA
>NW_004524718.1:3530780-3547483 GCF_000260255.1 Octodon degus
AAGAGCTGGGATTACAGGTGCGAGCCACCATGCCCAGTCTCTCTCTCTCTCTCTCTCTCTCTCTCTCTCTCTCTCTCTCTCTTTCTCTCTCTCTCTCTCTCGCTCTCTCTCTCTCTCTCCATTCTCTAAAATAGCTTGGACCCCATTCTTTCCAAGTGCTTTCGTATCTTTGTTACTCTTTTTTATTTATTTCTACAGGGAAAGCAGAATCCCATGAATTCATAACTTTCAAGGTAGAATGTTTCTTCATTTATCAAAAATGCGATTTTCAAATGCTACTGCCAAGACTTTTAAAATATTTATTCCAATTGAATGTAAATCATAGGAAGTTGTCTCATTGCCAGAAGCTGACTCTAATAACCTAAGTAGGTTAATAGGTCAAGAAAAACTTGTCCTTACTTTCAGCTAATCTTTGTTCGGAGAGGGGATGCTATAAGCAAGTGTAAACAAATGAATTTTTCCATAATTTTTAAGACAGGAAAAAGTGACAAGTCTGTGAGTTATGTTTTAGAATTCTTTGGTACCACCACTTTGCCCCCTTGGTTTCAAGAATGTCGCCACATTAGAGATTTAAGCACTCTTTTATTTCCTCTGTATCCTTCTAACATGTATATTTCACTGGGCCAACTTACAACAGAAATGTGTATGTTTTTATTTTTATTTTCAGAAGGGTCTCACTCATAGCACAGGCTGACCTTGAATTCACTATGTAGCCCAGCCTTGCCTCAGACCCACGGCCAGCCTCCTGCATCAGCCTCAAATCCTGGGAGGACATGTGTGCACTGCCCTTCCCAGCTAACATGTGGTCTTTACTTTATCAGCATCCTTAATTTTCACTCTTGGTGCTTCTGTGTCCTTCCACATGTTTTGGCTGTCATATTTATGTGCACTTAATTTTTTCATTTACAAAATTGCGTTTTGAACAGTTGACCTTGGTTTTTCATTTCTGTGATCACTCACTTTCATCTAAAAAATGTGAAGTTAAAATTTGTATGTTCCTTTCGCTTTTTTAAAATTAAAAGCTAGATAAGTTTATTTCACCAGAAAGGAAACGGCAACAAAATGTGACAGGCATTCCATTAGGCCAGAGAGTAACAGACATGAATCTAAAGTCCAAAGATTCATTTATGTAGACATTTCCTAGCATGTCATTTCAGATCTCAAATTCTGTACAGATACTGAAATAACAGCATGCAAAGTATATTCACTGTCCCTGATCTCATGATACCAATAATCTGGTAGGGAAGGAAAGAGCCAATCAAATATAGAAATAAAAATGTAATCATACAATGTGGTCAGTGCATTAGAATGTAGGCAGCCTTGACTGTCTTAGAGCAGCAAAGGATGATGCCTGGTAGGAGTGATAACTGGCCTGTGACAGACATTCAGGGAAAGTTGGTCCAGGTAGAAGGACAACTCTAACCCTAAGTAATAAGAGTACTTTAGTTAAGGAGTTACCCTGAGATATAGGAAGGAAATATTCCATATGCAAAAGGAGAGGCCATATCTTGCAGGACTTTGTGGGGTTTGTCTGTGATTTTGTTCCTAATGTTGAAAGAAATTAGAGGCAAATTAACTGAGGTAATCATATTTGAAAGTCAGAAGAATTTATGTGCCTAACCAGTTTAGAATAGAAAAGAACAAGAAGAGTGGCAAAGAAGAGCACTTTAGAATGTGGATGTGGGCCAATTTGGACCAGAAAGGTGTCAGTAGGAAGAGAGAAAAATCAGTAAATTCAAAGATTCACTTTTAGTACAATGAATGGAGTAAGACTTCATGAAGGACTGACAAAATGGATAGGAACATCAGCACGGGATTGTGTTGTGCCACCAACTGGAATGGGGAGTCCATTTGCAAGGAAAAAGAATCAACAAGTTTGGTTTCACATATGTTGAATACCCTTTCCTGAAACACTTAGGACCATGAGTGATCTGCAATTCACATAATTCAGACTTTGACATGTATGCATATATACAATGAGATACCTTGAAAATGGACTGAAGCCTAAACAAGAAATACACTTACATTTCAACATATCCTCTACACATAGCTGGAGGTTAATTTTATACAACACATTAATAATTATACACATGAAAGAAATTTGTGTTTATTGAGCTACCTGACTTATCATGCCAGCATTGAAGAGTTTGAGGCATTAATATTTTGAGGGTGCTCAATCTGTGTTAAAGTTTATAAACTCTTTAACTATAGCTTTGAAACTGAAGCTTTTAGATATCCATTTTCTGTATAAATTGAATCAGTAAACCATCTCAAAAATATTCCTTTTAGCTACTTACGTTGATTTTGTTGTCAATTTTAAATCTTATCTACAGGAAAAGCTGAGAAAATTAATGTCTTTGGTCTGTTAAAATGCCTCATTATGATTAATAAATTATAAAATTGGGAAAGAGGTGACGTTACCTTAATTCTGACTAAGTATATTTTCAAAGTTAACCTAAGAAGAGATACTTGACATTTGAACTGTAGATTATTGTTCATGGCTCTAAATTGAATAAAGAACTATATCTTCTGTTCTTTCTTGTTGTTTGTTTTGTTTTGTTTTTCCTTTGGCCAGTGTTTCTCAAACATTGTTATGGGTCTTTGTTCCAAGAGAGGTGGGAAGAACTCCAGTGATAACAACAAATTGTTAAAAACAAAATGCCATTAAAATGGTGAAAAGTGGCAGGTACCCCTTAGCTCATCCATTTAAGTGATTGCTTAAACAAAGAAGTCAGGCTCAGAATGCTGTGGTTAGATCCCCAGATCCTCAAGCCTTGCCAGACCTGCCCTGAAGGCATCCTGAGGCAGCACCTCTTGGGGGTGGAGAGATGGCTCAGTGGAATAAGCACTTCCCTGGCAAGCACTAGGGCCTGAGTTCAATCCTTGGTTATGAAAAAAAAAAAAAAAAATTAGTGAAAAGTAAATACAGGAAATCAAAAACATCAATAAATGAATTCTAATGTCACATATACAAATAGATTGATAGTGCATATATTTGAACAAACATGGCATAATTTGCACAAGGCAACATTACATTTTTAGCAATAAAAACCTTCCTGGAAATGTGAGCAACTCCAGCTGTCATGAGCACGTGAGAAGTAGGAACTTGCTAGTTGGTTAGAGGTCTCTGTAATGATTGTACACAGTGATCCCGCCCCCCACCACTCATAGCCTTGAATGAGGACGGTGTTCACTGGCTCTCTTCCAACGGTGAGTTCTCACTTCCAGTATGCAGCTTTAGACTGGCTTGCAGGCAAGGGTAACGGTCATGGCATGATTTGGCACTGTGGAAAGCAGCGACGCACTGCCAAGAACCTCCTGACAAGGCTAGGAAGCAGATCTCTGCCCAGGCTTCACCTCAGGGAAGTCTACGGGGAGAACATAATCTTGAAAGACTGCAACTTCTTGAAAAATCATGATCTACAAGCAATCAGGTGATACAGGAATGGATTTTGTTGAGATAGGAATTGCAATACAATAAGTGTTATTTTAATGCACTAAGTTTTGGAGTAATAGTTTATGCCATATAGCAATATTAAGCTAACAGGCATCATTATAAAATATTAAGTTTATTTATGTCTAGTGAAAAGCATGCCAGTTTGGTTTGTGAATACCAAATTTCATCACTGCTAGTAATTCATTTTGCTAGTAGCAAACAGTCCTTGGGTTACACTAAATGAAGAAAATCTATAAAATACTCCTATCACTTTTCAATAAGGAGTAAAGAAGGGACAAGAATGTTGGGGTCAGTTTGCTAATCTCTTGGCCAGCACTGATGGCCTTACAGTGGAGCACAGACATTACTTACGAAGCAAACTCGGATCAATACTCTGTACTTTCTTTGAGGAAATGCAAAATAGATTCCTTGGAAGTAAGCATCAGTATCTTCCAGTGGAATCTTAACGGTCAGCTGGAGGTGGGGTACAGTCTGGGAAGACTAAATGTATTTCAGTTTAGCCAGAGAACAAGGCAGAATCATTGGAGGTGACGGAGGGAGACTGGGCTTCCACTAGGCTATGCAGAGAGGCGAGGACCATCATCCTCACCCTAAGAACAACAAAGCCCTGACTAACCTCATAGTCATCTTACATCTCAGGGCAATCAGGTAAAGCAAATTCTAAAAAATGTCAAACGCTTCTTAAGAAAAAGCAAAAAGAATGTCCAGAACATATGAACTTTTTACCTTTGGTGTAGCACAGAGAGAAGAGGCGACAACTACAAAAACAGATAAAAAAATTTAAGTAAAAATTCTAAACAATCACTTGGTTTAGTATAACCCAAAGCCTGTTTACTACCTTCGAAATGAATTATTAGCAGTAATACAGTTTGGGTATTCATGAACCAAACCGGCATACTTGAGAACTGCCGACCCTGGCCAATTAGAATCACCGGGAGACCAAGGCCCAAGGGGAGCCCACATCTGTCTGTTAGCCCCACCAGCCTCCTCCAGGTCCTTAGAAGGAAAACTGAGACAGTGCAGAGAGGTGAAGAGTACATCGGCAGCCAAGTATACAGCACAGTCAATTTTCTTCAGTTCTACACGTACAGGCTGCACATCCACAAGCTCCACCAACTATGGATCAGAAACAAAACGGAATCTGCATATATGATAATTAACTTTCTGAGGGCCGGCCTGAGAGCTCAGCGGACTAAAGCGTCTGCTTAGGCAGAGCGCAGTGGCCAGGATTAGATCCCCAGCCTGCCGTTCCATCCCCACCCGCAGGGTGCATTGAGATGGCGATTGAGACTGGGCATGGTGGGATGCGCCTGTAAGCCCAGCACCTGGGAGGCTGAAAACAGGAGGATCACTATGAATCTGACCTATGTAGTGAGACCCTGTAGACCCTGTCCTAAATACAGAAAGAAAAAGAAATTAAGGTCTTATAAAACAAATCAATCTGATGCTCGAAAAGCAAAAGGGAGATGGAGGGAGAGAGAAAAATAAGGAAATTGAAATGTGCTCTGCACAGGTACCAATCCTCCTGATCCGCTGCATGGAATCCTTACAGTGGGATCATTATGCACCGCGAAGGTATTAATAACGGAAAATGTGCTGTACAACTTAAATTCATAAAATAAAATCTTTCAAAAATAGATAAAAGAGGGCCGGGGAGATGGCTCAGTAGAATAAGTGCTTCCCTACCAAGTTCAAGGACCTGAGTTCAATCCCTGGTTCTGAAAAAAATAAAAAAAAAGAGATGAAAGAGATATAACAAAAAATTGCATCACTACTGGATGTGTATAGACATGTTTCCTGAACAATGCCATAAGAAAGCTGTTTTCAAAGCAGTTACATTGTCTGAGATACAAGTAATCCAGAAATGACTTAAAATACATGGGGTAGGGGAGATGATGGGGAGATAGATGGGCAGTCTAAGTGCCTGCTGGCAAGTGCAAGGACGCAGGTTGGATCTCCTGGTACTGCACACTATGCTGGCCCCAAAACAGGGTGCGGTGGTGCACCCCTGTAATCTCAGTGCTTGGGAGGCTGAGACTGGAGGATCACTATGAGTCTGAGCTGTGTAGTGAGATATGTACCAAATAAATAAATAATATTTTTAAAAATGGGGGGCATATTTCAACTACTTACAAATACTTTGTCCTTTCATATAAGAGTCTTGAATATCCACACAGTTGATGTCTGCCAAATCCCTGGAATTAATCCCCTGTGGGTGCCAAAGAGTGACTGTGCCTGCTAAAAGTCTGAGGGAAGAAAATAGAAAGACTAGAGGAGCCTCTCCAAGTTTCAGGTCCTGCTGCTGGAATAACGAAACAAAACCTCCCTGCACTCTGAATCTTTCTTAAATGTGAAGCTAAAATGCTATGGAGGAGCAAGAAATCCACCCCTGCCCAAGACCTGATCTAGCTGTGATTAAAAGACAAAGTGTGGACATTCTGAGGGCGCATCCTTTAAAAAATCCCTTGAAGCTCCTTGCTGTCTATACTACATTTTTCTCGATGATATCCCATATCTAGCCGTAAGCTCACTAGATTGCCTAGGCTGGCTTCGAACTTGTGATACTCCTATCTCAGCCTCCCAGTAGCTGAGATTATAGGCATGGGCTACCACACCCACCCCAAAGGGGCCCTTCGAGATGTCATCAGCTGACTTGAGTTGTTTGTTTCCCAAGGAGCAATAGCAGATTTCCTTGCACCTCCCAATGTTATGCTTACTGTAAGTTTTAGAATTATCTGAAAAGCTTAGATTGCTCTTTATTGAATGATTCCCCTTCTAATGATGTCTCTAGCTACTTGTAAAAAAATAGTGTTTCTTCTGTATCTTCATTTAGGTTGTTTCTCTCACTGTGTTACTAGAATTGTACTCCTTTCACACAATTGAAGATTTCACACCTGTCTGTTTCTGTCTCTGTCTCTCTTTCTGTCTCTGTCTCTCTTTCTGTCTCTGTCTCTCTGTCTCTGTCTCTCTTTCTGTCTCTGTCTCTGTCTCTGTCTCTCTCTCTCTCTCTCTCTCTCTCTCTCTCTCTCTGAACAACACCATAAGAAAGCTGTTTTCTTATGGTAGGTTCTCCCTTCTCTCCCTCTCCTTCTCTCTGTCTCTCCACTGTGAATTTCTAACTCCAGCAACTCTTCAATCTCTACAGCAGTCGGGTCTGTTTATCTTCAAGCCTTCAAGCTTCCATCCTTATTGTTAGGTCTGATCTTTCTGATGGTAAGCTTGTCTCTTGGGACCCAGCACTTAGCATCTTGCTGGCAAAGTACAACAGAAAAGACACAGACACTCCTTTTCATGAAGCTGCTATGAACAGCTTTAAATTTCCACAAGAATATAGAAGCATAGTGGCAGTGTTTTATTTTGGTTATCAATTTGTGCTGCATGTTCCTAAAGAAAATGCATCTGGATCATATAAAAATTCACATCAGTTTTTCAACCTGCACTTTATAGAAAATACAGAGCCCTAGTAAAAGCAACTTCAAACAGGGCAAGTGGCCACCAGCATGGAAGTCTACTATGGCATGGCCAGTGTTGAAACATGACTTGGATAAATGGTCAAATCCCATTTGTTTTTATTCCAGCAGTTAGTGTGACATAGTTCTTAAATATTTTTGAATGGAAAGGGAAGAATAAGTTAATAAATTTAGTTATTTCAGTGAGCCTCTAAGAACAACAGCAATTATTTTCAACTAGATATTTGACAGCATTTAATTTTTTTATTAATTTTATTGAGAAAGAAATAGCAATGAGATAGTTTCAAAACATGTTAGTAGGACAGTTACAATAATTAATACAATAATTATTGCTGTCTTTATAGTAATTATTCATAGTACAAGATGCAGACGTGATATTTTGTCTAAACACTATTAGTACAAATCTTCCTTCTCATTGAACTAAGAGAAAGTAGCTGTATATCTATCCTATTTTTATATACAGATATATGTATTTTTTCACTACAAAATGGTCCTTCATGTATAGCCCCTTTTTGTTTAGTTTTGTCACAGATGGGTATTCCATTACCATTCAAATATTGTAGGTGCTTGACAGCATTTAAACTCTTGATGACAGCAATATCATCAAGAGTTTCCCAATTTATTTCTTATTCCCAAAGCTGGGAGAACAAGGTGCTCAATGAGACACTTTTTAGAAACTAATGACTCAGTGGAAACATTCTAGGACTTACAGATTCTCTGAGGAAAATTAGACACAACGTAGAAAGGCTTCTTCTGCCCACACAACATCCATTGCCATGGATTTTCTCCTTCTGCTGATGCCATAGGTTCATGCTCTGGAACAGGCACTGCCTTAGCCCACAGGACTGGAATGGTGACCTGTTCCCTACCGCACTGTATGTGCTCAGAGATCCAGAATTAATCAAAAGGCCATATCACTTTTAACGTAAATAAATGTTCTGGAGTAAACAAATATGAGGTAGGAGTACAATAGAACTTATCCATGCTGCATGGTTTTTAGAAGATAATTATCGAGTGGAGATCAATTGGAGCAAAGATAAATAATGATTTGGTGAGGACTATAATGTTCCAATGTCATGTTGCAAGAGAACCATTTTTATATTAGGTTAATGAACATGTAGAAGAATCTTTACTTTGTGTGCACTTGTATGGAAATTTATAAAAGAACCTTTATGTGCTACATGGAAAAACATCTAAGTACGGAAATGTTTTGGTGAAGTTTCTTTATGTCTGTGGTGCTGTTGATGTCCTATTGTGTCTTCTTTTCATGCATGTTTTAACTAGACCAGGGTGGGTGGCATGTAAATAACCTTTGTTAAAACTTGTTCTAATCATTTGCTTCAGAATACATTTAGCAGTGGGAACAGATGCAGCTAGTTATTTTCCTTTTTATTTCTGAATCAAAGTTTTAGACCAATAATAAAGAACCCTAAAAGAAATAGTAAAACAAAATTACCTCTTTTTACTACATTCACCTAGTTATTTCCAGAAATTAACGTTGGCTTAAGAA
The DNA here is from genome assembly GCF_000260255.1 of Octodon degus. Taxonomy (NCBI): domain Eukaryota; kingdom Metazoa; phylum Chordata; class Mammalia; order Rodentia; family Octodontidae; genus Octodon; species Octodon degus. The sequence goes on from NW_004524718.1 coordinate 3,539,218, forward strand.
ATTTAGCTAATAGATATGACATAGACAAGTTAACATCATAATAGTGCAGTTATACTTTTTTTGAAGGTGATTTAAATAAACTACACTTCAAAATGTGTATCATTGTAGTAACTCTTCCATTTTTATCTATCCCTACATATATTTGTGTATAGATAATCTCTAGAATGACCGCTCTTATTCCTTTTTTTATTAATTTTATTCAGGAAAAATTGCAATGTGACAGCTTCAAAACAGGTTGGTAGGAGAGTTACAACAGTTAATACCTTGCATATTGTTGTATTTGTAGTAGTCATTCATAGCACAAGATGCAGACATGATATCCTGTCCAAACACTATTAGTGCAGATCTTTCCTCTTATTGAATTAAGAGAAAGTAGCTATGTATCTATCCTAACTATTTTGTATATACAGATACATAATTGTCCTTCATTTGTATCATCTTTTTTGTTTAGTTTTGTCAGAGATGGGTATTCCATTGCCATCCAAATATTGTAGGTGCATGAATTCAGCAAAATATTCCAATATAGTCCAGTACTCCACAATAGTAGTGGGTTATCCACAGAACTGGCAATGTCCAAATCTGATGACTTGAGCCTTCCACAGCTCAGCATATTAACATGGCTTCACTTTTCATACTTCATTTCTACACTTTTCTGCTGGATGGTTAAAACCAAGATAAAGCAAGACCTATATAACAAAAAATGTAACTTTGTATCTGACATGGTCAGTCAAGTCCCCTCAGGACTTATCCCCAAACCCTGTACTGCACTTTGTAGATCCTTTGTGAGTGTCAGCCATGTGGATGAATCACAGCCATTGCTTGACCAGTTTGCTCCCTGAATAAGCCTGAGAGAATGGGCCACTGTTATTCTAATAATGCTCTTTACCTTTTTATATTTACCTAGAATTCTTTGAAGCACCACTCTGTTTTTCCTACTGTCTATCTGTATTAGTCAACATCTCCTTTGCTAGGACACAATACTGAGACCTACAAATTACAGAAGGAGAGGTTTCATTTGGCCCATGGTTTAGGAATTCTGTCCTTGGTCCCCTGGCTCTGATTCTGAAAGATCTGGCAGAGGAAAGGTTCTCAATTCCTGGCAGCCAGGAAGCAGAGAGAAAGACAGGAGGATCGCAGAACAAGTAGCCACCCTCCCAGGTCACACTGCTGTGATCCACTTCTAAGTCTACTTCATGTCATGGTTGTGGAGATGTAAGATCAAAAGGCCCATCTGCTTTTTGGCCTTATTGCTGATCCTAAGGTGACACACAGCATCAGATGGCAAGAGATGGGGAGCAAGTGTTTCTTTGAACCTCTCTATAATTCTTATAAAATCATTAGAATTCAATTGAAATATCTGCCCTACATGGTTGTCTAATCCTAACTACTTCTCAAAGGCTCTAATTCTAAACATGATAGATGGATTGTTTTCATCATTTTAATCTCACAGTGGAGATTAAATCTCAACACAGGACACGCTGGGGAGCAGACTCAAGCTGTGTATAACCCATAGCGGTGAAGGGATTGAGAAATTCCTCCATTTCAAATAATGTCCAAATTTACAGTGGGGAGAGGAGAGAGGAGATGAACACAAATCAGAATTTTCTTGTAATAAGTAACTGTGAATTAGAGAACTTGCCATCACACTAGCTGTACATATAAAACTACTGTTTACTTCATGTTGACTTCAAATACACATAAATTAATTAAATGAGACCACAGAGCTTCTTCATATACACCCATTTTGTTTTGTTTTGTTTTGTTTTGTTTTGTTTTGTTTTGTTTTGTTTTGTTTTGTGGAACTGGGGATTGAACTCAGGTCCTTGCGCTTGCCAGGGAAGCTCTTATTCCACTGAGCCATCTACCTGGTCCCCATCAGAGCTTCTATATGGTTAAATATGTATTTACAGGTAATTTTTTGGCCAGAACTGTTGAATTGTCAATATAAAGCATAGATTTTTAAATTAATCAATAAAGAAATTTGTGTATGTTACAAAACTACTGTCCATATGGCATTAATTTCAAAAAAGCTAACTAAATACCTTGAAATTATCTCAAGTGTTTTAGGGGTACACCTTTGTACTTGAACTTACGTCAAATTTATAGCTCAGAATATTAAATATACTAATAGAAGCACCTGCAGAAAATCATTTTTCTTATTTATTGTAGCAAAAAAATCACAAAATAATAAGAGTAACTATTTCCTATAAAACATTATTTTATGAGCCATATCTTTGATCTAAGGAGACATACTAATCAAAGGAATGTGTAATTATTGAAGTGTACATATATTCTTCATAAGATTATTTTAATATGAACATCTGACAGACAATATTTTAAAATACAAATTATTGTTCTATAATGTAGTCTTAATACTTCATCAGCAAAATAAGCATTCTTTGTTTTGTACTAAAAGTAGTCCAAAATAACCAAATTTGTTTTATCGTTTAACAATTTAAATTTGCAAAATGACAGTTTTACTAGTGAATATAGAAGCATATAGGAGCAAACGCTTCCTCAGAGGGTGGGAGTTAGGGTTTTCCAGAAGGTCCAACAGAGTGTGTATATAGGACGGGCCTAAGGACACTGGCTTCTACAGTGACCATCTGCAGGCTGAAGAACACAGGAAACCAGGAGCTGCTCAACCCAAATTCCAGAGGCTTCCAAACAGGAACGACCAATGATTTCACCCCAGTCAGAGAGGAAAGGCTAGGAACTGGCTGGAGAGTCACTGGGGTGTGGCCGTATTTTAAAGGTAGAAGAACATGGAGTCTGATAAACACGGACAACAGCAGCAGCTCGGGGAGGGGCGGGCCTACACACACATAAGCTTTCTCCTCTCAGCCTATTAGGTGGTGCTACAGACAGAGAGGGTCCCTCCCAGGCCAACCACCACTTGAAATGCCCTCAAGACACACCCAGAAGTGTGCTTTACAAGCTTGCTAGGTGTCTGCCACTTCTGTCAAGTTGACAACTAAGAGCAATCATCACAGGGGCTGAGGAGGAAAGAGAGACACATTGTGGAAGATTTCTACCATAATCCAGAAGCACATTCACTGCAAATTCATTTATTAAAGAATGAAATTCTATCTGAATTGAAAGTAAGGTCTGACTTCATTTATATTTTACTTATAAAGTGCTATGCTTTTTCCATATTAAATTCATTTGGGATTTAATTTATAAGGAAGAAAGACCTATGGTTGTTTAAAAAAATGTTATATCAAAAAAAGCACAGAGACAGAAGTAAGAAGCTGGTATTTTTATTGCCACTTAGAGGCTGATATTTTTATTTGTTATTTGATCTTACAGTAAGCTAAAGCTCTAAGCCTGCCTTATCTGTGAAGGAAACCTACAGTTGTAAATGCCAGATATCTGGAGATCCAATGAGCCTGCCTGAGATCTTCCCACGTTACATAGGGATAGTCCAGCATGGCCTGGCTCAGCCTGTACTAGACCCCAGCTCAGGCCCAAGTCAGACAGCACCAGGGCTGGTGCCAGGCAGCTCAGGTATCAGGTGCAGTAAAATACCAATAGAAACGGTATTTGTGAGAAATTATGATGATTATTTTGCTTCTAAAGCCTTACCAAAGTTTCTGAAATAAAAAGCACTTGAAAAAAATGTATAGTTTTAGAGGGGTGACTTGGAAGCCAGACAGGAGAGTTTCAAATCCCTGTTTCATTATGTTAGCTGTGGTATTAATTATTTTGATCCCCTCGGCCTCAGATTCTTTAATTATAAATGAAAAATGCTACCTACTCATAGTGGCTGGAGCAAGGAATAAATGTGTTAGCACACACAGCGCAAAGAGCACAGCCTGGCACCCAGAAGCCATTCGGGCAGCGTTAGCAGGAATGTGAGCCCTTCCCATCCGTAGTGTCTGGTGCCCTCAACAAGCATTGTCTCTCGTTCATCACAGGCCCAACTCACACTGCTCAACTATGGTAAGCTGAACTCTTGAGGCAAGAAAGCACAATGTTTATATTTTTTACTTTTATTTTATTGAGAAACAAATACCAATGAGACAGTTTCAAAACTGATTAATAGGACAGTCTTAATAATTAATACAGTGTGCATTGTTATCTTCTTAGTGGTTATCCATAGTACCAGATGCAGACAGAATGTCCTGTCCAGACACCATTGGTACAAATCTTTCTTCTCATCAAATTAAGTGAAAGTAGCTGTATATTAGTTAAACCCATCTTATGCAGTTGGGTTTTACTTCACTATCTTCTGAATATCAAACATCCTAACTATTCTGCATATACAGATGCAAAATGGTCCTTCCTTTGTATCCCCTTTTTTTGTTTAGTCCTGTCAAAAGTGAGTATTCCATTGGCATTTAAATACTATAGTTGCATGAATTCAGCAAAACAATCCAACACAGGCTAGCAGTCTACAATAGTAGTGGGTTATCCACAGAAGTTGTTGACTTGAGCCTTTTACAGCACAGCACATTAATATGACTTTGCTTTTTATACCTCTTTTTTATACTTTTCTGCTGGATGGTTAAGACCAAAATAAAGCAAGACCTGTATAAGAAGAAATGTAACTCTTGTATCTGATAAGGTCAGTCAAGTCCCCTCAGGATTTATCCTGTAACCCTGTACCGCAGTTTGCAGATCCTTTGTCAGTGTCAGCCATGTGGATGAATCACAGCTATTGCTTGACCAATTTGCTCTCTGTGAAAGCCTGAGAGAATGTTTTCTCTCCAGGTGACTCTCTTTAGGCACACTCTACGTCATCGATCACATTGCTCTGTGGCCCCATAATGTCCTTGATCAGAAAATTTGGGACACAACTGAGTTACATGATGTTATAGTATAGGTTCTCCTATGTCCTGAGTCTTCACTGACCTTGAAAGGCTAGGATCAAAATGTTGACTGTCCCTGAAGCCCTTCTATTTCTCTAATTTTTGGTCTGCAAACTTAGGGTGTTAACTCTCCAGAAGAGAAGCTTTTTATTATCCTACATCTTATGCAATTGGGTTTAACTTCACTATCTGTCTGAATATCAAACATTTTAGGCATAAGAATAGGTAAAGAAGTTAAATTATATTTGCAGATGACATGATACTTTACTTGGAAGATACAATGTTTATAATCCAAATACATCTCATAGTAGATAATTTGTAAAAATATTAACAGCATTGGATAAAATCCTATTATTAATCTTGAAATATCCTAATTGAAGCCATCAGTTGAATTCCATTCTTTTCCAGAATTAGGAGCCCCAAACTGCAACTGAACCAAAAGTAACTGATGTAGAGCTAAGGACAAGATTGGATAACTAAAGAATCATGTAAGTTAAGGATCGAGAAATATTACTTTAGATTTGGGCACGAGCACCAGTTATCCTGTGTCCCATGCCCTCAAGGGGGCTACTCTCTGTCCCTCATTCAGTCTTGTTCCTCCCCTGCCCACTCTTTGCACTTCACATTTTTAATATCTAGGCCCCCAGACTGCATACAAGGACCTTGTTCGGATCTGTACTCCTGAGGCTACACCACAAAGCTACTGAAAGCTAACATGACCACAGGACAACCCAGAGGGGACTGTCAGTGGGGTTTTTGGACAGCTGAACACATAGGCTTGGGGATGCCTTTATATGCAGGGAGAAGAAGATCAGGAGCAGGGAAAGAATGAGAAAGCAGTGAGCATGGGCTAGAGATCAGCAAGCCACAGCTCATGGCATGTAACTCTGCCAAGTCCAGGAATTCTAATCTCGAGTGTAGGTCCTAATGTGTATCTTTGTTTTCTATGTCTATTCTTTTTATGTCCTTTTAATCAAAGAAAATACAAGAATTCCAGGGTAGAAACCAGTTGGTCAATCAAAGGAATGAAATTAGAGAGATTTCAAACAGAAGCCAAGTAAGGAATTCACTTAAGAATTTATTAGCTTGATTTGTAAGTGGAAGTGGTCCAGCCCTGGTGTTGGAACTGGGCCTTGTGAGGTCACTTCCTTTCTAACTGAAAGCTATGATTTGGCACAGTCTGCTCCCACCTGGATTGGCCGTGGCTGCTCAATCAGACTATTACCCACAGCCCGGCCTTTTGGTCTCAGACTCCACCCACTTTTAGGATGGAAACTGAGTCATTCCATTTCTCATGAGTCTTTTAGGCAAGGAATCTTATGAAGTTAGAAAACTGAAGTAAATTGGTTAAAGATTAAGACTTTGTATGTCTGTTGGATGACTGTAAGACATCTTCATGTATATAACCTCAATTTGATTCTTAGAAAAACCCTATGAAAAGATAGAAAAGATTTTTTTCCCCTCTAAACAGTCTAGCAAATGAAAAGAGCTTATACCCTGATACAAACAGAATTTGAACCCAGTTTTCAACAATCTTTTGATTTGTAACAAATACTATATTTATAAATTTGGAATGTTGTTGTTAACCAATGGGATATGCAAGCATACCCTGAAAACATGCACAAATTCAGCATGAGAAGCTGGTGCAGTCTGAGTGTCTTTGAAACAGCACCAGCTCCCTGGCTGCCCTCGCCTGGAAATCCCTCCAATTTCATCCTTGTTGTCAATGTCCAGCTGGCTTCTGCCCTAGAAATCCTGTGCTTTCTTACATGAAGGAGTGAGCAAAAGGATATAACAGAGAAACAAAGGATATAATTTTAGAGCTTCAATTCATCTAATGCTTTGTATTTATTTGGAAAAAATGAAATCAGTTGTCCTAAATCACAGTAATGGGAGGAACTCGGGCCACGAAGCCTCACCAGGTTCAGCACCCTGAAGTGTCCCTTCATCCTGTGTCCTGTGAAATGCTTTTCACTTCCTCTAGTTAATTTTGTACTTTCTTCCTTATTTTCTTATCATCCTCTTTTCATCTCAACACTGTCATTGCTCAGTTATTCAGAATGCTAATTTAAACTCTGAATAAGATATAGGTATGTAAAATGTGTGACAGAAAAATATGGCATGTGTCTAATTTTTTAAAATTACTCTAAAAGACATAATCCCCCTCCAAATCCTCACTCATTTTGAATACACTTAGCCCATTGTTCTTGCTACTTTCTGAAACAGTTCTGGAAGCTCTCTTTCCTTAGTTTCTTTTGTTGCACTGTTTTAGCTGCCTCAATGTCCTGGATGGATTCAAATCATTTACCTTTCGTGTCATTTTGACTTTAGCAAGAAACAGAGGTCATCTGATTCCAGATCCAGTGAATAAAGTAGATGTAGACATGGCAGGGTGTGCTTATGAGCCTGCCTAGCCACTGGACTGCACTCGGCAGCAGCACTTGCTGAATTTCTTAATTCCATGTCATGAAGAAGACCTTCATGAAAGAGGACTGCTTCAGAAGGTGGCAAGAATAATGGGATAAATGTATTTGAAGTGTGGGGGAGGAGTTTGAGAGAGATTAATAGCAATGTGTCATTCACTATAATTATTTTTTTAATTTAAACATTCAAGATATATTTTGATCAGACCTAATATTTAACTCATTTTCCTATTAGTTAATATGAAGACTATTTCTACCTTTCTATTACAGCTAGTGCCATTAGGACTGCTTTCATAAACATATCTCTTTATTCTGTTGAAGTAACTTCTTAGTGTAAATGTCAAAGAATGATGTAACTGAACTGCTGTATAGAATCTGTCTGTATCATTCTTAAGAGAAATGTATCAGCTAATGCTTTCATAAGACTGCCAGGTTCACCATGGCCTTATCAATATTACATGTGATAGGCCCTTATTTTTGCTAACATATTAGGTATAGACACATGCTATATTCTTATTTTACAGTCTTTTGCTAGTAATAGGGAATTTCTACTTTCTTTTCATGCATTTCTATTTGTATGAATTGTTGCTCAAACCACATACATATTTATTATAGGTGAATAATTTTTTTATAAATTTAGATGAGTCCTTCTATGAAATGTGTGTTATGTCTCTCTGCATACTGCTGAAAATAGTTTCTCAGTTCTTATAGTTTTGCAGTTAAACTATATACCTCTGAAAATCTCATGTCTACTTTTACACAGGACAAGCATTCCTCATCGTTTAGGCAACTTTGCTGTGACTGCTCAATGTCCCTTTCCATTCTGGGAGCCTTGCTCTTCTTGGCACTGAGACTTTTGGAGTCATTCCGCTAACCAATAGTCTCATCCTTTCTGTGTGCCACAAACTTGATCACCAGGTAGGAATTTCTGCCGACTTCCAGGAACCCCCAGACCCAGTCCTAGCCCAGGTCCGGTGAGTGTGTGGAGAGCTTCCTGCTACCCTGCACCAGCGGGACCAGTCCCAGCCCAGG
>NW_004524718.1:3554403-3577567 GCF_000260255.1 Octodon degus
GTGTATTATTTGTTGAAAAATAAAAAAATAAATAAATAAAAATAAATAAATAAATAAAATAAAATAAAATAAAATAAAAACTTGATCACCATCCAGAAGTAAAATGGCCAGAACTATGAAAATGCCACACTTCAGGTATAGCAAACCTACAGTTTTCCCCAGAGCAACACGTCTTCATTCTGGAATCCGAGAGTCTTACTCTCTTTCCCTGGCTAGCATTGCTGCTTCTCTCCCAACTCGGTACTTTTAACTTCTCCAGGACCAGTGTGTAGAGTGAGGAACACTAGGGAGTACAGTAGGCATTTACTGACCAATGCAGTGCCCTCTGAGCCTGGCCATTATTCCAAAGCTTCAGGCAGGTGCCCAGCAGCCTCAGAGGCTCACTTCTATGCCATTCCCTTGAAATGGGATCAAGCATCTCCAAGAGTGGGTCCTCAGAGGCAAGAGCTGACCCTTAATTCTTCCCACAGAGCTCCACTGGAGCCTAGAGAAGGCCCTTCTAGACAGCTCACAGCCACCCAGCCCAGCCTGTTTCCAGGAGGTACTCAGCATCCTTTGCATTGACAAACTAAGAGATACCCAGCCAGCATCTGTGATATCCTCTCTGGTATTGTGCCAGCAGCAAATCCTAGGGTCCTGCGGGGTGGGGGATGGGGAATCTAGGCACCAGCCCACTTGAATGGCAGAGTTAGCAGTTCCCACACAGGGCCTGGGGGCAGGCGTAGGCACACTCAGGACCACACCATTGATCATTTTACATTGTCCTGTAATGAATCTTCTTTGAGCTCCACACACTGTGACCCTTAATTACATTTTTAGGTGAGAATTTTAAGAGTCATCCAAATGGTTTACAATAATTTCTAAAAACTCTTGTTCTGACACACTTTTTAGAACATCATAGCTTTGTATATGGGTGTCTCAGTTGAAACTTCTGGGTTAATTGTTAAATTAATTCATAACCAGTCATTTGCCACTGAAATTCCCATTTTCACTTAAAAGCTGAAAATGGAATAATTTCACCACATTTCTGTCAACTAAATCTTCTGTTAGCATTTCTTTAATATAAATATTTTTTCATTTAGTGCTCCAATTTTAACTAGGCATTTTTTTTTCTTTGGCATTCGCTTTACAATGTGACTTTTTAGCATACTCGTATAACTATCAAAATATTCATCACTTGGAAAGTTTATCCTTTTATTCTTATTTTCATATACTGTTTTCTCATACGTCATTTGCTAATAGTACACTAGACTAATTTTTGGCTTCTCCTTTCTTTCATTAATTAACATTTATTATCACTGCATAAAATTATGTTCTCTTACATAGTAAAGTTGGCACCTTCTTGCTGCTATTCTTTTTAAGATTACTAATATTTTTAAGATGATTTAAGATTACTGAGTGTGAATTATCATCAGTGGATTGAAGTTTTGGTTGGAATTACATGAAACTATAATTAATGGGAATAATTATAATAGGAATGGCAAATTTACAAAACATTAGAGTTGTGTGTGTGACTCAGTGGTAGAATGATTGCCCACCATACATAAAGCCTTGGGTTTAATGCTCAACAACACAAAACAAAACCAAATATTCATAGTGATTACAGTAGACTCAAAATTCTTGTATGTGTTTTTCAAACATTGACACATAATTTTCAAAACAATTATGGCACCTTCAATTATCAGCCCCAGTTGTTCACCTCTTCCTGTGCCTACAACTTCGATATGACCCCATCCTTGTACATCCTACTCCTTGACTTTTGGCTTGATCATAGAATACGGATCGGTCCATCAGATGTAAGTGGGTAATGTGAGTCCTGCTGAGTAGCACGCCTTTGGTTGAGTTTTCTCTTTTGTGCTTCAGCAGTTGCCATGCCATGTGTCTATTTCAGTGATCCCAGGAGGTCATTCAGAGCAGATCTGGCCCATTGCTCAGATTTATAAGAATAAATTGTGGTTCTTTCAGTTGTTGAGTTTTGGGGTGATTTGTTAAACACTGCTAGTTGTCCACAGCTAACCAATATGCTGCACTATAAAAAATGATATTAATATTTCTATTTTACAGACAGAAAATAATGAAGCAAAAGAAAGTTAAAAGACTCACTAGTTAGCAAATGTTTAGTGTGGGTCCTGCATCTATGCCTTTATCTGCCTTCACAATATTTAGTACTTTGTTTTGAAGAAAGTTTATTCAAATTTGCTTATTCAACGGATTCTATCTCCCCACCCCAGTATAAACACATACTTTTTAAATACTCCACACATGTATTATGTATGTATGTATGTATGTATGTATGTATTTATTTATTTCCGGAATCGAACTCAGGACCTTGCACTTGCCAGGCAAGTGCTTTTGCTGCTGAGCTATCTCCCTGGCCTGACATGTCTAATGTATTTTGTCATTTATATCATTTGTTGATTATCAACTCTTTTTATTGATTCTGAGTCAAAGCCCTGTTTTTCTCAAGCCACTTCATTCATCAATATTTCAACACTCTGGAACTCTACCACTGTGAACTTACAGCTATGAGAAGAAAGCATTAGTAAGTCCCAAGATTTTATCCCTATGAAGTGATATCTGCTACATGCCTTAAGGTGCTTGTCATGGTTTGTGACTGGTTGTCCCCCCAAAGTCTCATTAGGAAAAGCTTCTAGAGTTTGTGATTAATTCATGATCCAATGCGTCCTCCCCTGGGGTCCAGGCCCATGTATCTACCTACTTACTTCAATCTATTGAAGCCCAATTTCAATAGTAACCAAGTAATTTTTTCCATTTGTTCTCCAAAGCCTTTTAGTCTTTTCACAACTTCAACCATTATAAATGAAACTATTACATATTTAGTGGCCCAAACCAGACACAAGATATAATCATTTATTCTTCCTTCATTCCTATTCTGCAATCACCAATTTCTATTGATTTTATGACTGAACCCTTTACCTATTCATATAACTCCTCATTACTTCCTTCAAGCCACATCTGTCACTTACTTTCACTGATTTATCTTGATCTTGGATTTCACATCTGTCTAGCTTCATTGAGATCATGCCACTTTCAATCTCAAGAAATCAATACCCCCTGCCACTGTCCCATGCTTCTGCCAGAATATCAGGAATTGTGCCAAAAGACATCACTATGGAGAAGCCAAACGCAAGAGCTAATTGTTCCTGTGGTCTTCTTTGGATGCATTTGTGTCTCGCAAGGCCAATACAAACCTTCACCTTTGACCCTTAGCCACACAGATCTTAGACCTCTTCCTTCGCTCTTGGATCTGGTGAAATGATCATATTTTCAATTTACAAACATCTAGGGGGAATAATGTGCCACTCATGAGCCCTTACTAAGCCAAACTAACTCTAGAATTAATCCTTTTGTTTTCCAGAAATGCTTACTATATTGTTCTATCTTATTTACTATATTGTTCTATATTATTCTGAATCACCAACTTCTATTGGTTTTATGACTGAACCCCTTAGATAGTCATATTTTGCATTACTTATTTGGTGAATGGCACCAACCCTATTCATTAATTAGCCCCACTGAATAAATGTTTTTGATGTTTTAGCTTTTAAATCATTCAATATACTTTTTAAAAAATGTATTTGGTACAGGGTCTTACTACGTAGCTCAGACTCAGAGTGATCTTCTGTTTTCAGCACCCCCCCCCCAGCATTGGGATTACATATGTGCCACCATGCCAGGACTCGGTGCCTGGCTAAGTACACCTAGGGGTGGGGCCTGGATTGAACCCTGGTCCCTGTACTTGCCTAAGCAGCCATTTAGTCTGATAAGCTATCTTGTCAGCCCTTTAATATACTGTTTACACTTCATTACACACAGAATCATCTGAAGAGTTTTTTGGTACAATGTAATTCTGGAGTATGGACATTTTGCTTGAGATCTTGAGTGGAGCTAGCGCTTTCATTAAAATAGAAATCCCTGAGCGATTCTGATGGGCAGTTAGGTTAGAAATTGATTTCTAAACTGAAAATTGCTGTTTAACTAATACAGGATTTCATTTATAATTTAAGCAGTGGGAACAGATTATCAAATTAACAGATTATTAATTTTCTCAATATAAAATTTTTGTTTAAAAGTTAGCTCTGACATAAAGATGTTTGTTGAGAGAAAGGCATTTCCTTTGACAGTTCAGAGTTTCCAAGTTGCTAATTTTAAAAAAACTTTTTGGGTGCTTCCATATATAGGAGACAAACTGTAGTGTCTCCCTTATCATTTTTTTTTACAAATTATTACAGGTTGTATGCAGCAAACCTCCCCCCAAATAGGAAGTTATACTAAATCGTCCTTCTTGGTCTGAACCAGAAAGCTCATATTGCTTACAATTATTTCATAGCTCAAGGTAGCAGAATATTTCCACAGTGCAATAGTTTATCACATGAAGTCTATGACACAACACATATAAGAGCAAACATTCATTTTAGATACATGTGAATTATGAGTGGTAACACTCTTTAATTTTTAAAGTATTTAATGTACTTACAAAGCCAAGCAGCAATTAAGGTTAAAATCTTTTTAGTATCTGTGAATCAGTGAACTGTTTTTTTTTTCAACCCTACATTTATAAATCTGTTCTCTCATTTGAACAACAAAGTATCTGTTTAGTTGAAAATAAAAGGGTAATAGTATAGCACATATGATGTCTTATTAAGTTTCAGGTGTGCAGTTCATAAGTTAAGGCAATTCTATCCATGGGTACTACTGGGCTTCAAGAAATGTCATGTATGGTAGGATTTCACGCAGATGTCTCAAAGAAGTATTGTTCAACTAATCATTTTATTACTTGTGTAGCATTTTCTCAGTTTTTCTGCTTGCTGGTGGGCTTCTCACACTTTGTAACTCTCTTCCACTGGACACCCTAGCTCTGATGCCAGGGTATCCTCAGTCTACTACAAGGGGATTTACTGGGATCATTGCTTTCTGGTGGTAACTACTCCCCCAAGTCACTCTACTCTATTTTTTTATTATCCAATCAAACGAGGTCTGCTTTAGACCCTTATTCGTTGAGTCTTTTTCTTCCTCTTAGTTGATTAATTAATTGTTTTTAAGCTTTTCTTACATGACCTTTTCCAATCAGGTAACACAATAATGTGCAGACCTTTTAACTTGAAGCATATATTGCTATACAAATTTCAGACGTAGGTAATTGTGTGATTCTATTCTTCCCCAAATCTCTAAAATGCCCAGGGATTTCTCATTTTATATATTGATTATGTCTTGTTTGAATGTCAAAACTTTATTAGATTCAGTCCTTTCTGAGTAAATGACAACTTTACACCTCAATGGGTTGAGCAGCCCATTTGTCACATGTGTCCCTATCAAACTCTGAAAGGACACTCACTGGTGGAATGTAGCATGTTTTCTCCTACCAGAGATCAAGTTCCAGGTCTCCTGGCCTTTGCAAATCCCTTCAATATCTGATTTTTCCCAAACATCCTAACATTTTCCCCATACTCCTCCAGCCTACACGTGTCTTCTGCTGGTCGTTTTTCTTTTACCTGAAGCGTCCATCCTCAGACTTCTTTCCAAATGACAATTATATTTTGATGAGTAAACATTCAGTCTCACCTTCCAATTAAGCCTCACTAAAGACCTGGCACACACTAATTTCATCTCTAGGCAATTCTATTTTCCTTCTTTTCTTTTTTTCCTGGATCAAATATTTTCTTTAATTTTTGTATTACCATTCCAAACTAGAATTTGCTGGTAATGTGAACAATCTGAGCTCAAGTAAACCTAAGATGAGATTCTGCAGAAGCAGCTGATACCTGTGTACCAAAATGCTGATTTGTGTAACTTTTAAACTCTAGAGGCTCTTTAATTGAGACGTGATGAAGACAGTGACACTCTCATCTAGCATGCATGAATGTCAGTGCTACAATGAAAAATGAAACAACGTACTTAAAATCCCAACACACATGCAGTATAACACAAGACTCTCAACAGCCTTGTAGTTCATACTCTGTATCATTATTAAAGCTAAAATAGTTGTTGGACTCCACTTATGCAGGTCTTGTTTACTTCAGAAAGAGCTTCTTAGTCCAGAGTTCTGCTCTCCTGTCCTCAGCATGGAGGAGCCACAGCCTCCTGTGGGAGAGGATCCTAATAGCCAGCTGTGTTTGCTCTGAGCTTTATGGATGGAAAAGATTTTCAAGCACATTTGCAGGAAGAATGTCTTTTGAAAAAACCGGAGCCTTGAATTCATATAAATTTCTAGATCTAAATTTTTAGCAAACGAGCCAGAGAGATAGCTCAGTAGAATAAGCACTTGCTTGGCAAGTGCAAGGTCCTGAGTTCAATCCTCAGTACCCCACCCCCCAAAAAAAAGATAGCAAGCATAAAGACTATCCCCTCAGCTTAGAGGCTGTTTCCCTGACCTACCACATGCACTCACAGCAACCAGCCTAAATCAAGACCCTTGTTTTAAAATGTATTTGAACTGTGTTCTCTGTCTCCAAAACACGCATTTTACAGGATGCACTGGGGTTGCTGGGTGACCAGCATATTTCTCCTCACCACTGGGTGGGTTTTTCCAGAGCGGAGGGTGGGTCTGGTATAGTTTAGCATTGTTGTCAGCATTACCATTGACTCTGCTCCTTAAATATTGGAGAATATAAGAATAACTATAAGGTTGGTGGAGAGGGAAAGGAAATGAATATATAAAGTATTCTATAAATACTGTAAAATATATATACATGAGTGGGTGTGTATGAGTGTGCACTGGATACCTTGGTTAGTGCCCAGTAAATACTCTATAAATGTCGACTTTTTTAACCCTTACTTGAAATCTAAGTTGAAAAAGTCTCTTTTTAAAAATTTATTTATTTACTAGTACAGGTCTCGCTATGCAGCTCAGACTCAGCAATTCTCCTGTCTCAGCCTCCCCATCTCTGGGATTATAGGTGTGTCCCACTGCGCCCAGGGTTCTGGGGACAACTCTGCATGTAGTACCAGGGATCAAACTGGGTCTGATAAAAGTCTTTCTTGAGCATCAGTGAGTACATATACCATGCTAGGACACTCACTGACCTTTTCCCAACTAAACGCAGCCGGACTGATCAGAGTTACATTTTCTACTCAAGCATGTCCCTGGGGTCAAGCCTGGCCATTGCTCTCCTCCTATATTTAGAAGTTTAAACTGACAAAATCGACAAACTCACATTGCTAAATATGTCTAAAACTCACCAGTCTCCCAACCAGAACTCTTTGGGAAAATGCAGAGAGCAGAAAGGTCACGTGTTAGCAAAGCAAATCCTTCAGAGAATGGTCCTGTCTTCCAAAGTGAACCTTCCACTGTATAAAGTTTTCCTAGAGGCTCAACAGGCACTTTAGCAATGGGAGAGATTAAACATGACTCAATGAAACCTAGATTTATGCTTCAGCTCACTGAAAGAGTCTGGCATGTTATGTGGCAGCTCCTGGTAGGTGTTTGATAAATAACTTGAAAACTCTGGAGGGAAGAACAACTGTCTCAGCGACTCTTCTAGAGATGCCATAAGTCCCCCTCTTGCTCTTCAGCAGTGCTTTAAAACTAACTAGGATTCTAGGCTAAACAGGCGGATCTTCTCAGTCAACAAGCTTTAGCTTGATTTTAGGAGAAGCGGGAAAACGGACAGGAAAGAAAAGGAGGGAAAAAAGAAAAGGAAGAGAGGAAAGAGGGAGAGGCAGGAGGAAAGGCAGAAGGGAGGAGGAAGGAAGGATGGAAGGAAGGAAGGAAGGAAGGAAGGAAGGAAGGAAGGAAGGAAGGAAGGAAAGAAAGAAAGAAAAATGAAAGGAGTAGGGGGAAGATAAATGAGAAAAGATGAGGTTCCTGAAATCACTGGCTAGGAAGTGAGGGTTTCTTCCTCGCAGCAACGCCCAAGTTTTGAGGGCGAAGTAGGACTCTTCTCTCCTAGTTCTTGACGTGGAGACTGTGGGTCAGTCTGGAGAGAGGTGCACAGGGGTAGCGATTTTAATACTTTTCTTAGGAAAAAGCTAATGAGGAAGCCAGGCTGTACAGGTCAGGTACTGGGGAAAGTGATTCAACTTTAAAAGTTGTAGCTATTACTACTACGGAAATTAGAGGCGGACACAAAAGGGGTAGGGAAACGGGGTGGGCTGCTGGCAGAACAAGAGGAAGGTGAAAGTTGCTACGCGATTTCCCCCCGCGCCTGCGCTCCCTCCATTCCCTCTCCTCCCTCCACCGGCAAGGAAAGTTTGGGGGTGGGCAAGGACGCTGGGTCTGCAGACCTGCCACCAAGGCTCCCTTCGGGGTGGCGAAGGCAGAGCGCCCTCCAACCCGGCCTGTCCCGGAGAAGCACGAGTGCTGCCCGCCCTCTCCCTGGGGGAGCCGGGGGCGCGGGACTGAGATTCCCGGGGCGGACGCGAAGCGCAGGACGGAGCTGAGTCAGCCGCCGGGCGCACGCACCGGGCAGCGTGAACACACGGCCCGGCGGGACCCCCAGCGCCAGGTCCCGGGAAGCGAGGTGCTCAGAGGGAGGGAGCGAATAGGAGACGCCCTTTGCACCGTCGGAGGGTGCAGGGACTCGGTGAGCGCCCGGAACACCCGGACCCCAAGGGACCCCTGGAAGCGCGGAGGAGGGGACCCGGCGGATCAGCGGAGCCGCCAAGCCCGGGACGTCCGGGTCCCCTCGCGGAGGCCACCGCAGCTCCCGCCCGGGACAGTCGGCGCGACCTGCACTTGCTTCCGAGTTCTTTGAAGAAGTTTCAGGTGCAGACTCACTTTCTGTGGGCACGAGGCCGCCGCTCTCGGGAGCGGGAAGGGCGCCGAGGGGTCGGCGGCTCGGAGCCGCCTCGCGTCCGGCTGGAAGCCGCGGTCCTGGCCCCGGTGACGCCCGGCCTCGCTCGCTCTCCGGGGCTCAGCCTCGCCCGGGCCGCCCTCCGCGTGCATGTGCGGGGAGCAGGGCGCGGGCTCGGCCGCCGGGCCTCGAAAACACCGCGCGCATGGCCGCCGGGGGGGCACCCCAGCCCTCGCCCCCTCCCCCTGCGCGGGCCGCTGCCCGACCTTCGAGAGCGGTAGCTATGGGCGCCCTGGCTGGCTGCTGGGTCCTGAGCCTCCTCGCTTACGCGTACCTGTCCTGGGGCCAGGGCTTAGAGAAGGAAGAGGAAGGGACCCGGAGAGCTCAAGCTGCGGAGAGACCCGGGCCCGCACAGCCGCACCTCATCTTCATCCTCGCGGATGACCAGGGATTTAGAGATGTGGGCTACCATGGATCTGAGATAAGGACGCCCACACTGGACAAACTGGCCGCCCAAGGAGTTAAACTGGAGAACTACTACGTCCAGCCCATTTGCACACCATCCAGGAGTCAGTTTATTACTGGAAGGTAAGAGTTGTTGCTTCTTATATTGATGCCTTGAAGAAATCTTTTAATTACAATCCAGCGCCTGTTTTAAGGGATTAAAAGAAAATACGGTGAATGAATGAATGGTGTATGGAGCTGGGGTATTAAAAACAGTGGCTTCTTAGTGACTTGACAATGTAGTTTATACTCATCTAATTTTGTTTTGTGCTCCGAGCCAGCTGTGAGCTTTTGAATGCAATCCAGATCTGTTAACTAACATTCATCCACCAACCAGAGAGCTCCAGAAGGCTATTCCAGATCTATTCTGGCTCCTGAACACAGATTTTTTTTTAGGTGTGGCTTTTCGGCAGCTCTTGGGTGGTTCTTAAGTTTAGAACTGGATGATCAAAGCCATGGGGACATCTCAAAGAGAAAGGGACCTTAAACACAGTTGGAAGGTAATGTAAAATGTAATCGTATGTGGCACACTGCTTGGGTCTTTCGTAGACAGTTTTCACTTATGGTATCATGAATGAGGGCAGACTTAATTAGCGAGACAGTTCTCAAAATGCAGGGAAATTCAGTGGTAGTGCTGGGCAGGGGTTAGATTTCATCTGAAGTTTACTGCTCCCCTCCTGTCTGGAAATGTTCTGACACAACTCAGATTATCTGGGTGCTTAAAGGAAGTGTTTTTAATATTGTCATCACTATCCTAAATAGCTAAATCTTCTATTGAAGTGTTTCACACATGTTCATATTTTTACACTATCCCTATCAGAATGTAGGCAACTGTAACTCACTTCAGTGTCCAAATTCAGTCTGGATGGAGGATACAGCAGGAAGCCAGGGGTCAAGTTACTCCTAGACAGAGGTAGAAGAGAAGCTTCAGTCACTGTATCTTGCCTCAATTTCAGTAGCAGGACAGGGATCCTTTGCTTCGGTGAAGTTGTTCTTGGAATTGGACCTCATCAGAACAGCCAGCCTCCTTCGGAAAAGTAAAGACTACAGTATTTTGTAGGAATCTCTGTCTTGCTGAGACTTTTGCTTACAGCATACTTTCCACTGCTAGCAAACTCAAAATTTAGCAGCCCTGCAAAAAAAGAAAAAAAAAAGAAAAAAGAAAAAAAGTACCCCATGGGGGAGGGAGAGGAAGAAGAGTGGTCTCACTATACTTGAGACCCATCTTGAAGGTTAGTTGTGCCACCTTAAAGTCAAGAGGATTTGAATATAAAAGAGCAGATTATTGACTGAACAATAAAAAGTCCATCTGGTGGCCAGGAGGTCAAGTTCTTCAGGCCTAATCCCTACCATATTTATATTTGGCTCATAAAACAGATGTGTCATAAAGCATCACTAGACCGCTTCGACTGATTTATAGAAATAAGATTTGCACACATAGCCAGCTGTAGTTGAATCTTGCAACTGAATGATGGGAATTTATTTTTCATGGTACAATGTATGTTTATTTTTTATTTTATTGTATTGTATTTCAGGGAAGGTCTACAGGGTCTACAGGGTCTCATTACTAAATCAGACTTGTAGTGATCCACCTGTTTACAGCCTCCCAAGAGCTGGGATTATAGGCGTGCGCCACCACGCCCAGTCTCAATTGCTATCTCAGTGAGCCCCGGAAGGGGTGGGGTGGGGCCAGCATGACAGGCCTGGGGTTGAGCTATCTGACTGACCCTTACAATATATGGTTAAACAAATGTGTTCACCAAACAAGAAAATTTGAAACATGTTGTGCTGATTTAATGTCTAGTTTCTATCTTTTAATCTTTATATTACTTAGTAAGATGAAACAAAATTAAATGCTTTGTCTTTGGTCGAAAGTTGAGTTTTCTGTGCTTTCCATGTGATCAAACAGTTAATGAGAAGGTTTCATATTAAAATTTTCTTCTCAGTATAGCAACTTGCACAACTGTTTTATAGACAAAAAATTCAAATAACTACTGTGATTTGATTTAAATTTCTATTTGAATTAAACAACTGAAGACATTTCACTTGTAGTTCCCCTTTTAGACAAATTGCTGGAACTTTCCTTTAAATGAACACAGATGTAAGAAAGAAAGTGGTTATTGAAACCTAGGTCCAAGCTTAATATTAATACTGTGGAGCCCACAGAATATGGTTATTTATTCTCTCAATGAGAACATGTCTAGGCTTTCTGGATCCTTTAAGTAAAAAAGGAAGCAATAAAATCCCAAGTGTATGGAATTATTTGAAGGAAGAAAATAGGTTATGTGAAATAGGTTATATGAAAGGACTCAAATATCTTCATGTGACAAAAAAGAGTTTAAATGATCAAAGCTGAATTTACTTTTGTTACTACTAACTAAACAACACTACCTTCACACTTTGCTGGGAGATATAAAAATGTGTCGTTATGTTCTGCTGCACAAAGCTGTAATACATTCCAGACTCCTTCAATCTTTTAGCCTGGCACTATAGTGCGTTAATCAGCCAGTCAACACTTGTATGTAGACCCTTGTGTGCAAGCTGAGGAATAAATACGAAGACAACCCATCTCCAGTAGAAGGTCTTAAATTTAAGTATGCAAAAAGAATCCCTAGAAGTGCTAGTTAGCATACAGAGTTCTGTGTCCAGTGAGTTCTTCAGCTTCAGTAAGTTTGAGGTGGAGTCCACAAATCCCTCATGATTTAATGAGCATGTCAGGTAATTCAGATGCGAGTGCTACTAATAATAAATTAAGAGCATTAAAACACATGCTGGCTTCTGCTAAACAGTCTCTGTGCTCATGAATGATGTATCTGACATGTATTATCTCATTGAATCCTTAGTTCAATGCTATATACAAATATTCTAAGTAGAGTTGTGTGTAGGATTACAGTTGCTGGACTTTTGAGAAAGAACACTCAGGTATTCACAGTTGGCCTGGTGAGATAAAAGGCTGATAGAAAAGGTCCATGGAATGATTGATTGACAAATATGTTGATTGTTTCAATTTTTAAAATGTTAATATAGTAAAAAAAAAAACACGTGGCCACTGGTCTTACTCAAAATGTTCCCCTCATTTCTAACATGCTTATCCCATCATTCCTGAAAGTCTTCTTTCTTGTCTTTCTTTATACTCTCAATCATAGCTTCCTCAATGTCTTGAATCCATTCAGACATTTTCCTTTCATGGTCATTTTGACTTAGAGGAAGACCCAGATGGCCAATGGACAGGGTGGATAAGAGCAAATCATAATGTTCTTACAAGCCCGTCTTTCCATTGAATGACTCTGGGCATTTCATTCACTATCATTTTTATCACACCTTGTAAAGGTACTCAGGAAAGAGTACTTCTATGGAATTGCTTCAGAGAGTGGCAAGAACGATAGGATAAGAGTGTTTAAAGCAAGGGGAAGTGTTTTGAGATTGATCAATGACAATGTGTCTTATACTATATTTTTTAAATTTGTATACACACCTTACTTTTTGATCAGCCCATGTTCAATTTACCTTAAGGTAATATTCTTAGTTTAAGTGTCTTATTAATGGCATGTGTAAATGACAACATTGACATTAAGGCATCAGAAAGAATGATAAGTTTTGTAAAATTAATCAAGCATTTATTGAAAGCTTTGAGAAATACTGGCAACCAGAACTGAATGGATGTCTTTCATAATAATCTTACGTTTCAACTATTCTCAAATAAATTTTTAATTTATTCCACTTGAAAACTATGATTATCTTTTTGACAAATGCAAAGGTACCTTTTACAATGCATTTTTGCAATAAGATATTTGATAAATTTGTTTCACTTAGAGCACCCCTAACTGCTTTCCATTGCCAAGGATAAATACTCTCCTGATTTCCACTAATTTAAATTAATTTTTCATACTTTTGCACTTTATATGAGCGAAATTACATTTTTATGTCTGGCTTATTCCAGCATCATGTTTTTGAAAATTTTCCATGTTACTGACTGTGGATATAATTCATTCATTCTCATTATTGGCTAGTGTTCCTTTGTATAAATATACTATAATTTATTTATCCATTCTAAGGTTAATGAACATTTGGGTAGTTTCCATTGTTGGGGTGTTATGAATAGTGTTGGCATAAACAGGCCTGTCTGTTCTGGGTGAACATGTATGTGACTTTCCCTTGAATATCTAGAAGAAAATGAAATTTCTGGGTGGTAAGGATGTCTGTTTTTACAGATAATGCCCAACAGTTCTCAAAGTGATCATATCAGTCAGTTTACACTGTCACTAGAATCGTGTGGAAAGTTTCATTGCTTCGCATCTTTGCCATTTTTTTTTTTAAATCTTAGTGGTATGGTCGTTATACATTGGCTTAAATTTGCCATTTCCCAGGTAACTTTCCCTGATAATGCAGTTGAATGTCTTCATATTTTATGTACTGTTTCAGTATTACCTCTTAGAAGTAAAATTTATTCAGATGATTTATTCAAATGATTGTTTTCTCCTTTGAGACTTGTGGTCATTATTTGAATATTCCATTCCTTTGCCAGATACTTGTATTGTGAGTATCTTCTTTCATTATGTGGGTTCTTTGTTTCGTTTTATTTTTTTAATGTATGTGGTTGTTTCAGGGTCTCACTAGGCATCTCAGACTCATAGTGATCCTCCTGCTTTCAGCCTCCCCACACTGGGATAACAGGTGTGCACCACCATGCCCAGACTCTGGCTGGCTCATCCTGCCCTACGCAGGCGGGGCTGGCATGGCAAGTGGTGCTGGGGATTGAACTTCTGTCCCTGCGCTTGCCTAAGCTTGCCTAAGCAGGTGCTTTAGTCCACTGAGCTATCTCGCCAGCCCTTCTTTTTTATTTTTAACAGTGGTTGCTTTGGTTTGGTCTAATTTTGGTGAGTAGGTTTTAATTTTATTATAATCTGGTTTACATTCTTTTTCATTTTATGTCCTATTTAAGATATCCTCTTATAACTAATGATCATGACACTAGTCTTTTCCCCTAATTTTTTTTATTATTTTCTTTTTACATTTAGATTTCCAGTTTATCTGGTATTAATTTTTTAGTATGGTATAAAACAGAGTTTACACCATGTTCATCCATTTGGCTTTCCCTGTCATTGAGAAGGTGCACTGCAGTACTGCATCTACGAATCTGTTGAATGTCCATCCATGTGTGGGGCTTCCGGGGGCCTGTGCTATTCCTCTGTGTATCCATGTGTCAAGAGTCCAGTCTCGGAGGTGCTGCAGCTTTGTAACAAGCATTGCTATCTAGAATGGATACTCTCCTCCTTGTTCTTCAAAATCGCTATGGCTGTTCTTTGCTAGTTTATTCATTTTAATAGAAAAAAAGAGGGACAGGTATGCAGATGTGAATAGTGTGGAAGACTTGATTTGGAGGCTATGAAAGGTAGTTTTGTTCTAAATTTGTCTATGTTTCTAAGTGCTATGGAAGTAAAGAGAGAGATAGCTGCAAACATGCTTTTCTAGGAGAGTGACTAAATGGCTTGAATAGAGAAATGTAAATACACTGAGCAGGAATGAAAGCCCATGTGAGACTTATGATCTTAAATTCTAATGGACACGCCATCATTTGCTTACTTTGCTCCTTCCAGGCTTGTTTGCTAGTGTGCAGGTGAACTGTAGCTCAAGAGGCGGGCTTTGTTGAGTTGCATGGTGGAACGGAGACTTGAATGTATCTACTATGGGATGGGAATCAAAAGTGAATCAGAGTAACGTGAGAAATCTATAGTAAAGTTGGAAAGCTGAAAAGATAGAGAAGAGTGATTGGGAAGTCTGTGCTTGCAACCAAAATATTGTAAGTAGGAGAGTTTTGAAATGAGAAAGGAGTGAGTGCCAAGGTAAGGTGGAAGAAATCACCTTTGAAGTGAGGAAGGAACAGTATTAGAGGGACATGGGGTTGGATGATCAATCTCAGAGATATGTAATATTGAGAATTGTGAGAAAGACAGGTGTAAAGAAGATGACAGGTCAGTTCTGGAATCATGAATGAATGAGGGACCAGGGAAGGGCCTGGCATTAGATAGATGACTAACTGGAAAGCTAGTTGGTCTGTTGGCTGGTGTCTTTCTCTTCAAAAGAGGTGGGGTTTGGAAGGGAGACAGCAGCCTGATATAGAAGTGCCAGGGTGGCCCTAGAGGTCACGCATCCCAGCTCCAGGCTCTGGTAATCAGGGTGTGAATAAAAGACCACCTCCAAGTTGAGAGTAGGATAGGGACAACAAGCAATCAGCTAGAGCAAAAAGATAAAAGAAAGAGTGTCCAAGGAAAGAGAGAAGGTGAAAGGGAACTCTCAAAGTAATAGACTTCTAATAAGGTTTACTGGAAAAGACCAGAGTCTCAAGTTAGGATAGGGAACAGCTGAATAAGAATAGAGATTAGAATCACATGGAATGTTCATATGTTAGAAGGATTGCAGTTATGATGATGGCTTAAAACATAGGGCTAGGGCCTTCAAGAAAGCTCAGTGGTCGAAGAGCCTACTTAGACAAGCTCAGGGACTGGAGTTTGATGCCTGATACTACATGCTGTACTGGCCCTGCCCACAGGCACAGCACACAGAGCTGGCCATCAAGAATGGGCATGGTAGTGCACACCTGTAATCTCACTGCTGGGGATGCTGAGACAGGAGGATCACTATGAGTCCGAGATGCATAGCAAGGCCCTGTATGAAATACATTTAAGAAAAAATAGAGCTAAAAGGCATGTTGATATTTTTTTGACCAGGAGCTCTTAGAAAACAGTAAAGATTCGGTTTTAATTATAACCTGTTTCTAGTCATTAACCGATCTTTTTATTTATTTTTTTTAAATTTAGTATGGGGTCTACAGGGTCTCACTACATAGATTGAACTCATAGTGATTCTCCTATTCTCAGCCTCCCAGGCACTAGGATTACAGGCATGTGCCACCATGTCCAGTCTCATTTGCCATCTCAGCATGCCTCGGGGTTGGGGCCAGCATAGGGATTGAACCCCCAGCACCTGCGTCGGCCTAAGTAGGCACTTTAATTCACTGAACTGGCTGGCTGGCCAAAGATGAACAGATCTGTCCATCACCAGCTACTGAACCCACACAGTTAGGCACACAGGAACTTAAGCAGGGACCCAAGAGGGAGGTACCCAGTAGGCCTCTCAGTAGCCTGCAGAGGGCTGACATACAATGGAACACATCTTCCAGGAGTTTACTAAGTACTGTTTTGGATATAAGTTTCTCAATTTACAATTGCACTAATGTTGGACACCCAGCAAAAGTAACTGAATCTTTCCAAACACTCGCAAGAGAGTCAGAGGTCCGGCAAGATAGCTCAGTGGACTAAGTACTTGCGTAGGCAAGCACAGGGGTCTGGATTGGATCCCTGGCACTGCATGCCACTCCGACACTGCCCCAGCATGCTGAGCCAGCCATAGAGTTCAGGCATGGTGGCACACACCTGTAATCCCAACACGAGGGAGGCTGGAAACAGGAGGATCACTACGAGTCCAAGCTGCATAATGAAGTCCTGCACAAAAAATAAATATATAAATAAATAAAAGAGAGTCTTGAAAGCTTAGGTGAACAAGGTTCAGAGAGTTCCTTTTGTGATGTATACACACACACACACACACACACACACACATATACACACACAGAGTTCCCCTCAGCT
The DNA here is from genome assembly GCF_000260255.1 of Octodon degus. Lineage (NCBI taxonomy): Eukaryota > Metazoa > Chordata > Mammalia > Rodentia > Octodontidae > Octodon > Octodon degus. Next base: position 3,571,307 of record NW_004524718.1, read on the forward strand.
CGTATTATAAAATCAAGGTCAAGCATGCTCCTCCTTACCTATACTTCTTTTCATCAAGGTCTAGTTTTAAGTAGCATTCTACACCCAGAGAGTACTCAGTGCAAGTTGCTCAAACTTCACTCATCTATAAGTAATTAATACTTACATATTTAGAAAAATAAATATTCAGAAAAAATAGACATTTCCGTCAAGCCTTATGTCAGCCTTGGAAAATTAACATAACAAAGGGACAGGGCACACTTTAAAAGCGTGTACTGTCTTTTATAAAGAATAGCTCAGAAGTCAAGACCATTCAGCAGACAGCTGCCTGTTCCTACTTGACCCTTCGGTTTTCTGACAGTAGAATCGTAGTCCAAAAACTACTGGCGCACCCTGAGGATCAAAGTCCCCAGTGTTTAGTGAGTCTTTTTGAAAAGGCACCCTTTGAAGTGAAGCTCTGCTCAGGTAATACTGTTGAGTTTCCTGAATAGCTGTTCTCCAAGGTGGAAATGTATCCAGGTACCGTGGGCTGAGAGTACCGGATTTCATCCAGTGGCCTTTCTCAGAGATCAAAGATGAGGACCCAGAACCTTAGAGCTTTTAATATGAGCTCAGTACGAAAGCTCCTTTTAGGTTAAAGTTGGATTTCATTCTTTTTTTCTTCCCCAGAGCAATAGTCTAGAATTAATTCTAATTTAATCTTTTCCCATACTTTACTTTGATGTCATTAGTTTGTTGACATATTCTTTTATCACACTAGTTATTAAATGTTCCCAGTAGTGTCACCTCATTGAGGCATCTATTTCTCCTTTGTTCTCTATTGCAGAAAAGACTTTCTGCCTTCATTCTTTTATTCTCTCTCGCTTCCAATTCATCCAACACATTTGCATTACTGAAACATGACTCTCATTACCTCACCACCCTCAGAAAGTGCCCTCCCTTCTTCCCTATTGACTGTCGAAGAATGGGAAAAGAAATTAAGCTTTGCTGAAGTCCTTCGTGTGCCACTTGTTTTTCCGTCATCCTGTCATTTGATCTTCATATCCACCCTGAAGATAAGACATTTTTTATTATTTTGAAAAATATTCATGACATATCAACAATTGCTTCATTTCATGAGTAGTATATAAAAATGCTAAGGGGATTATATAAATTAGTAAAGATCTGTTATGGTTTGTGTCTAGTTGTCCCCCCAAAGCCTCATGCAGTCATGGGGTGAGGACTTCTAGAGTTTGTGTTAACTCATGATCCACTGGGATTATGTGTGATCCAAGGCTGGGATTATGGGTTTTAGTACTGCTGGGATTATCCATAGGTGGGTAAATACTGGGAAGTACCCATAGGTGTGAGTACTTCCCCTACCCTGGGTCAGGTAATTTGCATTACAATGTAAGGTGGGAAGAGAAGCTAACTGCTTGAGCTGCTGCTACCCCTCCCTTGCTCTCTTGCTCTTTGCCGCCACCATGAAAGGTTGCTCTCTGCTATGTGCTGCTCTGCACTGGACCCAGCTGAGTATGGACTGAAACCTCCAGTAACTGTGAGCTAAATAAACCTTTCCTTCCTTCATTTTGAGTGTCGGGTATTTGTCCCAGCAACGAGAGAAGAGTAACTAAGACAAGATCCTACAGCTTCTAAGCTACAGAATGGATATTTGAACCTAAACTTATGTAATTTCAATGAAACCCTTACTGTTTTCATCAAAACTTGTGTCTCCTATAAAAATTCAAGCATCTTTACTGGGTCTTCCAGCACAGTTTAGCCTCTTACCTTCATTGTCTGTGCTCCAGATTCACAGACGACTGTTTGCAGTTTTAGTGACACACCTTGGTTCTCTGGCCCTTCTCACATTGTCCCCACTCCTTAGAATTCACACCTTTTCTCTCTCTGCCTAAATGCCAGCTACTCAAGAAAAAGCTAAAATACCACAATCCTTGTACCGCTTTCCATGCTTCCTTGGCCAGAAATAATTTATCTCAGTGATGACCTTTCCTAATTCTTTCTGTAATGACCTGATTAGACACGAGTTCTCACTTGTCCGTAGCTTTTACTGAACTGTCTGCCTCCCTCACTGATCTCCTGAGAAGCCAGACTCAGATTTATGATCACCATGAATCTCACAGCACCCAATCCCATGCTTTCTACTAATAGGAGCTAAATAAATGTGTGAAGAATGAATGAATGAATAGATGAATAAATGGCTCTTTCCTCTAGCAGGCAAAGTGATAGAGCAGAAATGGCATAGAATTTATAGTGAGGAATTATTAGCTGCAGAGCTGATTTAACAAACAGATGACTGACTGTGACCTTGAAGAAGTCATTGAAACTTTCTAAGACACACTGTTTTCATGTGTAGAATGAGAATGATGCTAGTATTTACCTTTCCAACCTCAAAAGTTATTCCACTATTAGATAAGAAAACATATATAAAAACACTTAGAGAATCTTTACAACTTTAAATAAAAATTATTTTATGTTACAGCTGTATCTCCATAATTTCTAATTAATGCAGATCTTACAAAAACTGCTTATTTGTGCTTTTGCAAAGCTTTTGATGTTTTTAAATATCTCTTTTCTGAAGTCAGCATCAACAAAGAGTTAAAACTATATCCTGTATGTTTTTGTTTTAGTGCTTTTATCTGCCAATTTTTTCCTCATTATCCTATTAGTTCTATGCTGTCCAGGAAAGTTATTAGGGGTAATGTTATTTTTAGTTGCTGTACTTGCATAGTGTTCTAGATGCTTATGGTTGTCATGCTTGTCAGAACTTGCTGGAAACCTGAAGAGCCTGGGATAAGTGAAATATTTAAATGGTGATATTCAAAGTATAATTCTAAGTGAAAAGAATGGAAAATGGGACAATGGAAATGCCAGTGATTACTTCAAATTTTTCCAATTAATAATTTTTAAAACATTTCACTGAATATCATCAACATATCTCATTGTTCTCTGAATGTCAGCTCACCTCATGGACCACCACAAGTAGTTGCACAAAAATGGTTATGAATTATTACACTGTTCCAGGCTTCAAGGGGATAAGACCCCAGGCACTCTGTGTCGCTATTTCACACTTCCTAAATGAAGATACAGTCAGGCCTGCATCTGCATTCATGCTGTGCAGTGGGGCCTGAGTCAGATTTGTACAATGTTGTCCACATTTTGCCACTTCTTTGCTTAAAATTTTTAGCAGCTTCCATTTTCTATAGACCCTGGCTTACTTCCTAGGGAGACTGTAAGTTCCTGCAGACTTCAGCCTCTGGATAAGCTTTCACTATAGTCTTCCCCACATCCTCACCAACATCCTCTGCGGGTTGTCGCTACTAAGGAACTTGTGCTTTCCCACAGCGCTCTGCCCACTTGGTCCTGGCTTCTTTCTCAGCAAGTCTCCTTGATGGAATAGCCTTCCTTCTTTTCTGGGAATATACTGCTGCATCTTCCCATACCTTCCCATACCTTCCCACACCTTCCCATGCCTTCCCATACCTCCCTTATCTACCTTATTCCTATCCTTTGCTGCTCCTTTCCTCACTCCATACATGAAGAATCAAGTGTGCCTTGTGGTAATAGTGCTCCTACAGCCTCTTCTGCAAACCTCTATTTCAATTTTCACAGCATATTGTAATCATTTGCTCTTTCCTCATCGTCAAATACACAGAAGTATAGAAATAGTAGTTAAAAGCAAGGCACTTACCTGATGTCAGCCATATAACTTTACGCTTCCAGATTTGTCATGATAAATGGGAATGATAGTTCTTGTGTCTACCTTGTGCCTTTTATTGAGAAGATTAAGTGGGATTATGTACAGAAATTATGTAAACCAGGATCTGCTGTATAGAAGTCCATGGAACATAGACAATCTTGGTAATCTTTAGAAGTGATTAATTCATGTCCTCCCACTCATAGTTAATGAATATTTGTAGATTGTCAAGAAATATTCATTTAGTTATTGTGATGAATCAAGCCAAAAACTTTGACTGAGAAAATATTTTAAAATATGATGTCATTTTTGATTGACATACTTGAGTTCATCCTGAATCTTAGGCCCTTTCATGCTTTTCATCTACTAGTACAATGGCTTAAAATTTTAAAGGAATGTTTTGATTTAAAAATTGTCCACTTTCTTCAGATGTGGTGGTACATGTCTATAATCCCAGCATTGGAGAGCTGAACCTGGAGGATTACTGTGAGTTTGAGAGCAGCCTGAACTACATAGTGAGACCTTGTCTCAAAAAAATAGGATCAGCTTTCATATACCATTGCTCATCAACTGAGATATCATCCTACAATATTTGCTAGAATTAGGTGAATATAGATATCCAGATTGGTTGCAACCTTAATAAATGTTCAAATGTAATTGGAAGCTAACATGTTCAAAGGAAACAGTCATGTTTTGTGTAGGTCATTTGAAAACAGTGCATATTGTATTGAATAGATGGGTGCATCCACCAGTACTCTGCTCTCGGTGAACCTTCCTTTAGTTAGAGCCTGTGAGTTCTGTCATCCAGTTCTCATCTAGACAAATGAGAATCTAACAGTCTGCTGCCTTCTGCTGTGGCCCTCTTATTAAATGAGACTGGATGAGGAAAAATCAGTGGAGCACAGTTAGGCATAAAATAGATGAGTGATACACTGTAGTTTAAGGTTTGGCTGAATTCTCTGAGAATTTCTTTTGAATAAAAACTCCAAAGTTTCAGCTACTTTTATAATTATTTTTCCAAAATAGGTATATGTAGAGTCATTATTAGAAACTGTGATAGCATTGACTAGCTTTGGGTTTACCTACAGGTGCGCATCTCACACCTTTTCGTCAGTATAATAGTCTGTGACAGCCAAAATAAATGAGAGAATTACATCCCAAAGAGTTGTCTCAGTTACTCTTCTCTCATCGCTGGGACAAATACCTGACACTTAAGATGAAGGAAAGAAAGGTTTATTTAGCGCACAGTTACTGGGGGATTCAGTCCATACTCAGCTGGCTCCAAGGCAGCATGACACACGTCAGAGAGCAACTTTCCATGGCTGTGGCAAAGGGTAGAGGGCAAAGGGAGTGACACGGCTCAGGCAGCTACTAGCACCTCTCCCCTCCTTACATTGTATTGCAAAATACCTGCCCCAGAGCAGGTGCAGCATCCACGCCCACAAACAATCACAAATTCCAGAGGCTGCCCCAAGACTGCATGACACTTTGGGGACACAACTGGACACCAACCATAACAGAGCTAATGCTTATCACTTTTTCCCAATTCTTTCATTTTATAATGATGATTGAGAGCCTTTTCTCATTAACATAATCTATAATAAAATATCTCTATTGTATTACTGAGAAAACATTGCCAGGTAAGAAAACAAAACAAAAAATAATCCCCAGGTGAATTGTCCCCTTGCTGAGGAGAGAAATTGATAAGCTTTCTCAATACTTGAGTGTCCTCAAAGGTGGTAGAGATGGTAAAGGAGCTATAAAGAGATTGGAAACTAGCCAGCCGGGGGTGAAGGGACTTGTCCCATGCACAGGATCCACAGGCTTGGTAGTTATTGGTTTGGGAATCTTCAGTACCCAAGAAGGTTCATCCAGCATGTGGATACAGTCACCAAATCTTGAATGGCAGCTACTACTTCCAATTATATTCATAATCAAATCTAAAATAGACACTCAAAAATACTCAACAATCCTTTTACCTTCCTTTCTTATCGGAAGGTAAAATGTTTTCCATTCCTTCCTGTTCCATACTTCAGAACTGATTCCAATTTTTTCTCATCTCTTTAGACTTCCAGTATTTCCCCTTCACTGTTAACTTACTTTAGAATTCCACTGAAATTTCAAAAGTCTTTCTCCTTTACATCACCAATGCCAAATGTACCAGCCTGCCAGCTGCATTTCTGCCTTGCTTCTCTGGAAGGCACTGAAGTGTGTGCATCAGTGGAAGACCCCAGCCCCCCTGTCTTCTGGGATGTAATTCCCATAACTTTTTATTTTCTCACCCTTTTGTTATTTATTTTTTAGTTAAATTTAATTTTATTTCATTTTGACACGTAAAAGACAAAAATCAGGAACAATGACAGCAACAGGGTAACGTACAACCATACATAGGTTACAGATTTTCAGAACAAGAATAGCTGGAGTGTGCGGAGAGTTTCCTGCTACCCTGCGCCGACGGGACCAGTCCCAGCCCAGGCGCAGCGTGGGCCGGACCCTCTCCCAGCCCCTCGGGCCGTCCCACACCACTCTGCTGTACCTCCCCACCCTCCCGCCAAGTAGGAATTTCTGCCGACTTCCGGGAACCCCCA